>NC_056751.1:443531034-443713534 GCF_019279795.1 Protopterus annectens
ATTGTGCAAAAGAAAAGAAAAAATCGGGAGGAAATGGGAAAATATAAACAAAACCAAAAGATATTTGAAAAGTATAAAAATGAAATATGGACTTGGGAAAGAGAGATTTGATATGGTGCAATATTTATGCAAAGGAGAAGAGAAATACAGGCAAAGGCATCCTGATATGGAACATTTCACATTAAAAAACATCACAAAGATGTAATGTAAAAATGATCAGTAAAGTAGAAGTTAAAAAAATAGAAGTTGAAGTTATGGAGTGCCTGCAAAGTGAAGGATTTGATTAGAAGGTCCAACACAGGTAACATCACAGCAGGTTGGAGTGGATCCCCAAATTAGAGAGAAGTAGGAAGATCGGGAAACATCTGAAGAATAAATATGGCCATGAGAAAAAAAATAGATTTAATATGATGTAATATTTATGCAAAGGAGAAAGTAAAACTAACCAAAACAAAAAGGGCAGCACCAAATATATTTGAAGAGAAATACATAAAAAGGAATCCAGACATGGAAAACTTTACAATACAAAAATAAGAACCAAACAGCATGAAAAACACTTCAGGTAACCACCAGGAATAATAAAAAAAAAAAAAAACAAATCCACACACATTTATTCAATTACATCCACAGTTAGTGCTTTCATCCACTCAGGACTTCTTCAGACTGCATGATGTGACCAATTAAAAACTCACTTAAATACATTACCACTAAAACACATGATTAAGCTGCTTCTTTTTTTAAAAAGGCAGTTAACTCTTCTATCATTTAAACCAGGCGGATGGCAGGCATTCAGCCTTACCTGACATTCATATTCTTTCCAGCTTAGCTCATCTTCAGCATTAAACTTAATTTCTACATCTGTTACCTCATCCAAAACACAGAATTTAAAATCCACTTCACATTCATTTTCCATATAATGTTTGCTGAGTTAATTTCTCTCATATTTTACACTCACTGCATATTGCAGGACATGCATAAAATTAAATAAACAACAAACATGGATTTGCAGTTGTATTTTCCTCTTAAACATACTCTTGTAGAACCTACTTTCATTTCTTTCACATCTGTCAGCAAAAAAATCACATAAATTGCATTTTAAACATTTAACCATCCCCAGGGCCTTACTAACATTTTTGGGATAATCAAGCTTATTTTGAAACAAATTTTTGAAACTTTTTCCTCTCTTCTGAGTAAATACTGGAGTTTCACCTATTTTTGTACTAATTTCAGAATTGCATTTTAAAACTTCCAATTATGTTTAACAATATCTTTGATGGCACTTGAATCCACACTATTGGTAACCTGCATGGAAGTCTTATAATCTTTTTTTCTCATATGACTGAAAACTTTTTAAACCCTCTTTTCTAATCTTTTTATTCCTATAAACAATTTTCAATTTCATAAACTGGATAACCTCTCATTTTAAATTTATTGCACAAAGAATCACATTCCATCTCAAATACTTGATTTTCATCAGTTAACTGATGAATTCTTTTTAACTGTCCCTTTACTATATTTGTTTTAGACCACTTGGGATGCATACTGTCATAATGCAGAAATTAATTATTCTGTATTTCTTTTTTATAAATAGCTGTTACTAGTTTGTCTTTTTTCTTGGTAACTTTGAGATCTAAGAAATTAAGTTACATGTTCAAACACTGAAGTGAATTTTAAATAAGAACATACATTGTTTAAATACATCAAAAAATCTGCTAATATAGTTTCGCCACCTCTCCAAATTAAAAAAGCATTATCAAGTGAAGGATTTTCTGTAGAAGGTTTAACACAGGTTACATCACAGCAGGATGGAGTGAGCCCCCCCCCAAACACAAGGAGAAACAGGAAGATCAGGAGACATGTGAAGAAGAAATATGGACATGGGAAAGAAAGAGATTTAATCTGGTGTAATATTTATGTAAAGGAGAAAGCAAAACTAACCAATACAAAAAGAGCAGCACCAAAGACATTTGAAGAGAAATACAGAAAAAGGAATTCAGACACAGAAAACTTTACAATACAAAAATAAGAAGACAAAGATGAAAGGGAGATTAGTAATGGAGAAGTTAAAGAACTAGAAACTGAGATTATGGAGTACCGGCAAGGTGAAGGATTTTGTCTAGAAAACCTAATTCAGAAAACACTACTACAGGATAGAGTAATAGGTATCCCAATTAAGGGGAAACCAGTGGAACAGGAAGTAATTGGCTAGGTGCCATATGAAGATAATTTGGAGCCTTCCACAGGAAACCAGTATAAACATTCACTTGAAGCTAGACAGCAAGGGAAAGAACAGGAAACTGTGGAAAATGTGATGCAGTCAATATTGAGAAATGACAGGCCAGTGAGTTCCCATATGATAGAGCAATGGACAGCACAGGATGAAATTGATGAGAATGTGTCATAGGAAGATGCTATAGAACATTCTATAGATTGCCCACAGGAATTGGAAAACAAGGGATTTGTCCTCAGTTTGGAAGAAAATGAGATAAGAGAAGAATTGCTTGATTTAATAGACATGGACAGATATATCAAGATCAATGAAAGAAGTAGACTGCAGAGGGTTAATAAAACCCAAAAAGTCTGAAATCTGATAAAACAAATGAACACAGTAATTAGGACTGTTCATAGACATGCAATATAACAGAAGTAAACAGAATATATTGCTGTGCAGCTAAATTAATATCTGATAAAGTTTACCACAAGAACACAGGGTAGAGAGGGAAAGGAAGGGGAGAAATCAAATACCATCATGGAAATAGCGAAGAGAAAAAATTATAAAGCAATTAAGACAAGAAGTGTCACTGTTAGAAAACTATAGAAGAGGGGATAGATCAACAAAAATACTAAGAAAGATCTGATAAAAGCAATGCATAATATTAGAACAGACCAGGATCTATCATGCACCATTGCAAATAAACTAAAAATGTCAGCACAGGTGGAAAAACTTAGACGGTATGAAGATTAAAAAAAAAAAGTAAAGGAAAAGTGCAAAATAAGCAATTTATTGATGACCCAAAAAGGTTTTATAGAGAACTGGGAAATAAGGTAAAAGGAAATGAAAGACAGCCAAAAAAATGAAATAGATACATTTTGGAGAAGTATCTATAAATATCCTGTGCTAATTGGATAGAAGTAGTAAAAGAAAGAATAAGAAGTTTAAAGGTACAGGATGAGAAATGGGATGAAATAACAGCTACAGAGATTGAAACAAAGTTAAGAAAAGACTCTTAATTGGAAAACCCCAGGACCAGATGCAGTACCTAACTTTGAATGAAGATTTAGCCGTGAGTTAAGAACTATTTATTTGCACACTCCGAACAGACTCCAACTTGGCTAACAACAGGAAATGCAATGCTCCTGCTTAAGAATGAACCTGCAAGCTACACAAAATATTATAGACCAGTAACTTGCCTTCCGACAACATATAAACTATACACGGGAATTGATGCCATAATTGAGTTTATAGTTATTTAGAAGAAAACTCAATTATGGCAGTAGAACAAAAGGACAAAAGAAAGTCATATGGAACAAAGGCTCAGTTATTGTTAAAGTCATAGTGGAGAACTGTAAAATGGGGAAGAATTTAAGTATGGCATGGATTGACTACAAAAAAATAATAGATGGTATCCCTCATTCATGGATAAAAGAGTGCTTAAAAATGTTCAAGATACACCCCACACTGATCGACTACATTACAATGACCATGAAACAGTGGCAGACCACTTTGCAATTAAGCCATGATAAATGTGAAATTGTCATCCCAGGGATAAAAATTCACAGGGGTATATTTCAGGGTGACTCTCTGTCATTGTTACTATTCTGCCTTGCCCTTAATCCATTAAGCTGTTTACTCAACAGCTTAGATTATGGCTATAATCTGTTCCCTAGAAAACAACAGAGAGTAAAGACTTTTCATCATCTCTTTGTCGATGATTTAAAACTGTATAGCTCATCAGATGAGGTCTTGATAAATGTGAAAAAAGCAACCTTTAAAGCAGGAAAACTGCAATGCCAGGAAAACATCAGTTTGGGATATGAATGTTTTATAAAAGAACTTGAGCAAGGAGGAGTGTATTAATATTTGGGAACTGAACAATCAACAATAAAAAATGAACAAATGTGAATAAAACTTAGTAAGGAATACTTTAGAAGACTTAAATTAATCCTGAAAACAGCACTGACATCTATTAACAAAATTCAAGCTATAAACCAATTTGCTCTTCCTGTCCTAACTTTGTTTTGGAGTGATTTAACTGCCCCCAAAACGTGTTTGCTAGATTAGATAAAAAAAAAAAAAAAACAAGAAGGATGCTTCATGCCCACCAAATGATTTATAAAAATCCGTGCATACTAAGATTGTATAGTCCCAATTCCAAAAGAGGAATGGGCCTCCTTGAAATTGATTATATGTATAGATGTGCAATCATGGGACTCCACATACAACTGTTGACCTCACATGACCCAAACGTAGTGGAAGTTTTGAAACATGAGAATAAATCTAAAATTACTTCTCTGCTTAATCTAGCAGAAGCTTATCGGCGTCAAGCATGAATGTAAATCAAACTAGTAGAAGATAAAAATCATAGAGCAACTGAATCTGCCAAAAGAAAGAATATAAGGTGAAGGATCAGATGAGAAGACAAGAAATGTGGAAAAAAGCATAAATATAGTTGCAAGTATAGAAAATGTCTGGAAGAACCTCATGTTTATCAAGAATGAGCACTGGAATGGTTAAGGAGAGGCGAATTCAAACCAAGAAATGAACGATTAATATTGGTGGCCCAAGAAGGGGGATGCATACACATTGGTTTATAAAGTCCATTGAACATGTGGGAGAAACAGGCAGATGTAGGTTTTGTAAAGCCAAATTTGAAACAGTTGCACACCTCGTTTCTAGCGGCAGCATATTAATGGCAGAAGGACTGTATACTGAAAGGCATAATAATGTGGGAGACTGTTGCACTGGGGATTGTGCAAACATTATGGCATTAAAGTGGCTGAAAAGCACTGGAAACATGAGCCACAAAGCATTACAGAAAATACAGAAGTTTACATCACATGGGATCATCCATTACCAACAGCTCAACAGATAGACGCTCGAAAATTGGATATAGCTGCCCATGAAAAGAAGACAAAAACAGCATTGATCATTGAAATCTCCAAATCCAGTGACTACAGTGTCTTGCATACAGAGAGACACAAAGTCATAAAATATCAGGGAATACAGGCAGATATGAGAGCAGTGTGGATGAAAGATACCAAGACAGTTCTAATAGTAGTAGGAGCAACAAGTTTTATAAAAAAGAATCTTCACTCCTATTTAGATATGTTACCAGTACATGTAACCCCATGCAAATTGAAGAATGAGTCATTACCGGGCACATTGTGGGTCCAGCGAAGAACACATTTGGCTGACATGAAAGATTGAAACAATACTAATTTCATGAACTTTAATTGTACTTTGACTTAGAAATGGGGTCCATTCTCATCATGGTATTAGAAACTCAAAAGACTGAGAAATTAAAAAAGATTCTATAAGAGTGAGAAGTGCACTAATTGGTTCTCTGACAGAATAGCTGATGCATCAAACAGACTACCAAATTACATTAAAGCAAGTACTAGTTTAGATATTTTTAAGAACAGCCTGGACAGTTTTTATGGGAACAAGTGTTTTGGTATATTGGCACGCTAGATGGGCATTAATGCCCGTGCTTGAAATATTTGTATGTATGTACCTAAAAATTAAAGGTAATCATAACCCTTAATGAAACATAATCTGAAGTATGGAACTGATAAATGTATATAGTATCACTCACGTGCATGCACAGAAGCAATATATTCAAGACAGCTGGAATTCATAGTTCATATTTATATATTAGGCTATCAAGTCTTTCTAAGCCTAGCCATGCAATCCAACCTATTTGTGTCCCTATAGATCATGGGCATTTATTAGCAGGGTGTATGCTAATTAGGAAGTTTCTCGAGGTTATGTGGGGAAGCTATGTTAGTTTAGGCATATCAGTGTCTACCTTTTCCTGAATACAAACAAGAGGCTTCATGTGGGTTTATTTTAAGGTCAGTCTCCATCATTATTTCAGACAACCTTTTCCTTGCATAGTAATACAAATACTGAATGCAAAGAAGATGACCCTTCATAAAAACAAAAGGCTATATTTGTATCCATCTGAAGGTAACAATTTGGCCTCAAGACTTTCTCTGTACATCAACACAGCAGCCAGCACTCCTAACACTATGGTGAATAGATGATTAATAAAATGCACAATTCCTTTCTAAGTAAACATAACTTTATTTTGCCATAACAGCATACTGGTTTCAGCTTAGTTAGCCTTCATCAGTGCTTCATGCATGAAATCCCTGAATGAAGCACTGCTGAAGACTAATTAAATTAACTAATTAAAGCCTATTTGAAATAAATGAGAACACAAAGGTAAGATTTGTTTTTCAAATGTTGTGGCCAAAATTAAGAAAAATGTAAAAAAAAGTGCCATTTCCTGTATTCATTAACTCTGGTTGTGGTATCGACTAAGCTACAGCTTGTTACATGATTTAACGCTGGTAAAAGTAGCCTTTTACCCGAAGATGAATACATTAGATTAAAGTATTGTTCAGGGTAACAAAGAGAGTGCTTGCAACAGAACTTTAAAACTGCTCACTGGTTGAACTTATTAAAATGCAAACTTTTCAATGATTATGTGGACTTACAAGTGCTAGCCAATTTTTTTTTTTACATTGTTTTCAGTTTACAAATTCCAAGCCAAACCTTCAGTAAATTAAGTTCAAGTTAGATTTAAATCAGTTACAGATTTGATGGTCAGTGTTTAGAGGTCTTATATGCTGTTCTAGAAACGTGTTTTTTTTTTTATTATATGTTGATTGATGTATGGTTTAATTAAATCTCAGGTGTTGTTTCTATGTAAAAGCCTGAGTTTTTATGCCTGAAGATATTGACTGCTTTTGAAAAAGGGGGCATTCGGGGGTGTGGCCAAAATGGTATCAGGCAAAAACACTATTTCTTAGCTTTCCTTTCTACAATATATTTCTGACCGGAATTTTCAACTATTTTAGATTCTGGATTTATTTTTCATAGAATTCTTCATCTAGTAAGAACCCTTAGTTTGTTTTAGACTTTTATTTTATCAATTGTCTGGCAGTTAGAAATAATAAGGACTTTGACAGTTCTTCAGTATGAACTTTTCTGTAAACAACTTACAAGACTTATCATTCAAGAAAGAATTACAATCCTTAATCAATAACATGTATGATTTATCAATAAAGATTGACAAAATCGATAATAAGTTGGATACCTTCTAAGATGAGTGTAAAACACAGATGGAAAAACTGCAGGAGATTGTCTCACACTAGAAAACCCAGATAGCCAGCACCGAAGAATCAGTAAATGATATACGGAGAAGAGTATCTGAAGAAGAACAGCATGTGGAATTTTTATTAAAACACTTCTTTATTGTACAAAATTTATGATCTTGAAAATAGATCTCGAAGAAACGACCTCCATATTTATGGACTACCTGAAAAGACCAAAAGAGATAATCTGGTTAATTTCCTTACATCCTAGATTCCTGACATCCTGAAATTACCAGAATCTTTCTTTTGGAATTGAAGGAGTGCACAGGTCATTGGCTGCTGCCTTGTCATCTACCAAACCAAATAATAAACCAGGCTCTACAATAGTCTGATTTTTCTCTTCCCAGGATAAAAAACGTGTTTTAAAGTCTGCTTGGTCAAACTCATCTGTCACATTCAAAGACAACATAATACAATTTGACAGTGATTATTCCTCTACAGTTATTTCAAGAACGAAAGACTATATCCCTGTAATAAAGGAGTTAAAAAAGAAACCAAAGCACATTTGTTATTCCTAGCCAGACTCGGTGTTTCTTCCTGATAGAATCAAGGCACTTGATACAGTAGACTAAGCTATTTCTTTTTTAACATCTAGCAACATTTTAGAACAATCGGAAGGTAATGATTGGTGCTCCGGTTCATTGAAGAGACAGGCTGAGTAGAATGACTGGAAAATAGCTGACACAAAGAAGAAGAAACTGAAGGACAAATAATCTATTTATATTCGGTTTTGCATCTTTCATATTATTTAAAAGTATTTCCCTTTATTACACTTGTTCCAACAAAGAAGGTACATCATACTGTTAAGATTCAAACAAATGGATCTTGTGCTCAAAATATGAAATAAGGTAAAATAATTTTTCTTCTTGTCTCTATATCTCATTGCCTACAATATCACATTTAGTCGTCATCAATGGTTTTATTAACATTTTGACCCCAAATTATTCTACTAAGGAAAACTGCAAGAACTGACATATTTTATTATTATTTACTGCCTTCCTATAGAACTGTTTGACAGTAATAAGTCTCTCTTAATCATAGAAGCTTTTCCACTTTTAAACATATAATTCTCAGTGTTTTGTGCCAGAGATACTATTTTATAATTTATTTAGATATTTACAATGTGTTTATTTTGAAGAAGGCAATCAAAGGTGATTGGTTTTCATAGGTTGATACTAGGCTATCTGCCCTAGGGCATTTATAAGCCTAGCCAGAGTGTGTTTGGCTTTTGCCACCCTTTTAGATTAGTAGACTGTGCCTCTATATAGTAGATCACAGAAGATAGCCCTTTTAAGGTTAGTTTACTGTGCCTCTGTCTAGCAGGGACACAGAAGAGACCCCAGGGGTAAACTTATGATCTCCCATCCACTCATCAAGATTTCTCTTGAAGAGGGTCAGTAAGGGGCTCTGCCTAACATGGATTGGGATTTTGTTCCAGAGTAAGGGGAGCCTCTGGGATATGAATCTGTCCCTCCAGCATGTTGTATTTATTTCTGTGCTGAGGTTTAAGTTCCTGGAGCGTGTAGCTCTAAGGGATTTGGATTTCCTGAGGTGGAGCATGTCCATTAATTCTGGGTTGGACATGGCTTTATACGTCAGGCACAGATCGCCTCTGAGTAGGCATTTGGAGAGACCCCAAAAGTTCCTCACCAAAAGGATAAAGGGACTCCAAAATCTGTCATATGCTGCCAGATTGAAGAAACTCCAGCTCTATTCAGTCGCATACCATCTGCTCAGAGGTGACATGTGCCTGACATACAAGGCCATGTCCAACCCAGAATTAATGGATATGCTCCACCTCAAAAAATCCAAATCCACCAAAACCACTAGAGCAAGTGACTTAAACCTTAGCACGGATATAAATAGGACGTGCTGGAGGGATAGATTTATCACTCAGAGACTCCCTATGCTGTGGAATAAAATCCCGGTCCAAGTGAGGCAGAGCACCTCGCTGGCTCTGTTCAAGAGAAATCTTGACCTGTGGATGGGAGATCGTAGGTTTACCCCGGGAATCATCTCTGTGTCACTGCTGGACAGAGGCACAACAAACTAATGGGCACAGTATTTTTTCATATAAGGGGTGGCGTAAGCCACAAAACTTTGGGCTAGGCTTATAAATGCCTTAGAGCAGATAGCCTAGTATAAACCTATGAACCTATGAACCTGAGTAGAGCTGGAGTTTCTTTATCTGAACTGCATAGGGCATCTGTTTCAGTCACTTGATCCTCTTGGTGAGGTACTTTTGGGGTATTTCCAGTTGCTGCAGGTGTCGGGTAAGGTACATCCCAAATGGGGCATTGTATTCAATTATGGGCCTGATGAGTGATGAGTAGAGGGGCACAATGACCGCTCTTGATCTAGATGTGAACCCTTTTGTGATAAGGTGGGCTATATAGAAGGTCTTTCTAACCACCTTGGCAACATGATTGTCAAAGGAGCGATTACTATCTACTTGGGTCCCCAAGTCCCTAATTACTTCTTCCGTACTTAATGGATTACCACCTATGTGGTAATTTGTGGGCACTTTGTTTTTCCCAAAGGTGATGACTATGCACTTTTTGGCATTTAGCTTTAGGCCATGGCTCTGGCACCAGTTATTTGTCTCTGTGAGACCCTTTTGGAGGATGCTTGTGTCAGCCAGAGAGTCAGTTATGGCACCCAGTTTGCAGTCATCTGCAAACTTGGTCAGCTATAGTCCTCCCGTGTTAGCCTGTACCTCAGAGAAATATATACCGAACAAGAAAGGTCCCACGACTGAGCCTTGTGGGATGCCACTTGTAACTGGTTTATAGTCTGACATGGCACCTGCAATTCTAACCATGTGGGTTCTATCCCTGAGCCAGTTTGCAACCCATCTTGTGACATAGGGGTTGATATTTAAGCTGGTGAGCGTATTTATGATCAACTTTGAAAAGACTGTTGAGTGTTTGCTTTTGCTCATCTAAGAAACGCATCAATTTTATTTTTATTATTTTGTTTTCTTTTATGGAATTTGTGGCCTTCCTAGTGCTTGCCTTTCTAACAAAAATGGCTATAGCATTGTCTTTTGATGTTCATACATTACTCTATCTACAAAATAACTTGTATAGTTAGCAAGCTCTCATTTCATAAGAGAAAAAAAAATCTGTTTTCCATATGCCATGCTCATACTATACTGTTAAGTATTCAAACTGTTTACTTCATTCTTGGCTTCCAGCCAAGATCACAAGCTGATGCATCCGTTTTCTTCATTGTTCCACCTTATTTTTTATTTTAAACAGTTTTTTTTTTTTTTTTTTTTTTTAACGAATTCACTTGTGAATATGCAAACAGTCTATACTGAACAGTACGCCTCTGTGATGATGTAACTGTCAAGGTCACGGGTTATAAATGAACTGTTACTGTTTTCTGGCTTTTAGAGTGATAAAGCCTTTGTTAAAGCATTCACAAATAACTCTAGCCTCTTTTAAAGAGTGCAATTTATTTTACATTGGAAACATTTTACATTTTTTATTATAATTTTTTACAGATCTATTTCTGCCTAACATTTAAAGTGGCAAACACATTTTTTTCCCTTTATTCCTTAATGACAGAAACTTTTATCATCATTTTAATATGAAGCAAGTAGTCTGATTATATGCTTCCACATTTTTTTATTAAATACTTTAAAAGGTGTCAAATATATTTATAAATAAGCTCCAATAAATATTTTCAGTTTAAAATGATTAAAGTTGGGCTTATATTTATCTTAGAGATATACTAATGCAATACTTTATTAATAACAATGAAGATATTATTTGTTACATCTCATATATTTAATCATGCATTTAAAATCTCTAAAGGCAGTTCAAAATAAGTCAAAATAACCTGCTCAAAAGGTTTCAAAATGCCACTTCAAAAGATAAAGTGCTTTTTGTCTTCCATAAGTGAAAAAGTTCAGATACTTTATAAATTCAGTCAACTTCTTTTATACACACATCATTTACAATTACATCATCACTCGTATGACTGCTAACCCTCCAGAATGAAAGAGCTGCATTTTAAAGGGCCAGTAGATTAAACCTTGTAAAATACATTTCTGTGTTTATTTTACAAATTATTATTGTTACTATAGGCTCACACTTGTACTGAATACCCCTGTTCTTAATGTGCTATTATAGCAATAACCCACGCCTGGGTGTGGGTAATGCTGGATTTAACCACGGCTGGTGTGGTTTGGTCACGAGGTCGAAGCCCGAATGGCCAAACAAAAACAACTGTGGGTAAATCCAGCATTACCCACACTCAGAAGTGGGTTATTGCTATTATACAATGACATTATTTAAGAAAAAACAATACTTTTAAATAATGGCATTGTATAATGCCTCCTTGCTGCCCTTCCGCAGCTGTCTGGTATTCTGCGGCAGTTCTGATGTACTGCGCATGAGTATGCTTAGGCAAGTACATCAGAGCTGTGGGTGAAAGCAAAGGAGAAAGCAAGATCTACATTGCTTTTTACAAACTGTCTCGTCATGTTAAACTCCTTTAACATAGCGAGACAGTGTCTAAACAGCAACGGAGATCTTGCGTTCTCCGTTGCTGTAAAAAAAGACATACTAATGGAAAAAGTCCGGGCGACTGGACCTTTTTCCATTAGTATAAGTCTGATTTACAACATGCACGCTGACCAATCAGCATGCAAGTTTTGAAATATTAATGGGGAGTCGTCGTATAATGAGTTTTAATCAAGGTGTGGCTATACCATTTTTTATTATTGTATTGGATGCATTAAGTTCTACTGCTTGCACATTTTGGACCACTAATATTAATAAGCTTTCTTTACTTGTCTCCTTGTAGTGTTACCTCACTTAGTTGATATAAAGTGTAACAGTTCTATCTGTTTTGAAGAACCCAAGGTTTTTCCTACTTTGCAGCACTAAATGCATCTCTTCTTGCTCTGTCCTATGGGTAAGCTTTTCTACACTTAATATCCCATCTTTTCTATTCCACATGATTTTGCATTCCTTGCTTCCTTTCATAGCATTAGTGCATTTTATTGATTTATCAGAGATCAGCCCTGCTCCCTGCTTGTATCAGGGACTTTGATCATTCAGACTTGAGTATGGGTTGTAGATCAGGTCACTGCTGCATCTGCCTTATTAAATTTTTTTGTTTGATTACAGATATTTCTTTCCCATTTCATCAGCTACCTCTACAACACTAAGCTAAGTCTTGAATGCGGTTCTCTGATATTATAGTCCTTACTCTTTTTTTCTTTCATTTAATCTGGTTCCTACTATTTTATTTGCCCTTCTTCAAACTAAGATTACTTCAATTGCATTTGCTCCAAAACGGACATCTCTAGCCCTCTCAAGAGACTATTTGTTCAATCCTTCACCGTATTAATTTAAACCTATCAATGCATATGTTTTGACTAAAATAGGTGTAGCTGAAGTAGATATGGGTTCCTTCCTACCTGACTCTGGTGATACCCTTATAGGCCCAACACACCAAGGTGGCAAGAATGACAGATTTTATTCTAGGGGACACATCTAGTTTAAAAGGCAATAGCACAACCACAGACAAATTATTTCAACATTTAGCAATAAGACAAAGTAAGAAATGCATGCGATGAAACATTTTCACCCTCTTCCCCAGAACTCAACAGAAAAAGGTCTTGACATTCAAATATGCACAAAGAAAGCAATATCAATGAGCAGTAAAGCTTTAAATGCAGCAATACAAACACGGAAAAAATGTAATGTCATTAAGCAATAAAAAGAGTTATACATCAATACAGACATGAGAAAATGCAATGTCATTGAGCAGCAAAATTCTTGAAGGCAGCAGTCCTAACATGAGCAAAATGCAATGTCATTAAACAATAAGAGTTATAATAATGCAACAACACAGATATGAGAAAATGCAATATCATTGAGCAGTACAAACACCCTCAACCCCCTTGATCAATTTTAAACAGACAAACTATAAAACACTCTATTATACCCTGTTCACTGGCCAGTGACTACTCACAGTCTTGCTGCCGGCATGATGGGGCCCAAGTTGGAGCTCATATGGATCCCAGTTATTTGTAATCTACAAAGCAGTTGGGAGGGGTGATCCACAATATTATAAAAATATAAAATGACGGCCAGAGCCTCTCACCACTCCGAGAATATTCTAGTGACCAGGCACTATGGTTCCTCTGATTTGAAAAGTAGAACAATCACCTGCCAAAACTCTGGTAATCATCTATGGCTTCTCTGTACTAGGCCCAAAGGAATTTCTTTTCTTGCTGAATGATATGCAAGCGTGGAGCTACTGGTTTCAGACTTCTCTCCTGATTTCACAAAATACCATCATCCAGGATTTCTGCAGCAGACAGACACAACATGCTACTTCCTGTCCTGTCCCAAAGCACTAGAAAAGAAAATCTAGTCATGCTGCAAGTCCCTTTTTCCCTTCAACTACCAGTTTGTCTTCCCTCCTTTAGCTAGTATCTCAGTCTCCTCTTTCACTTTCAAAATTGTCTTTTATATCCATGAAAAGGAGCTCCACCTTGTGGTGTAATGGAAAACTACAGTCTATTACTTCTACAATGAAATACAGTGGGACCTACATAGGGAAACAAAACAGTTAATAATTACAACTGATAGCTGATAGATTATAGCTGCACTGGTTCACCTTCAGAGACTAGCTTATTAAATAATGTCATATAAAAAAAGGACAGCGAATCAAGGAAATCTATTAAAATTCCTGAAAAAATTCCTGATGAGACCTAATTACCATATCCATTAATGTTATACATTACCATTTCCTAGATTAAAACTATAATATGATTTGATTTAATATAGAATATTACCTTGGAGTATTTTAGCGTATCCTGACTTCTGGAGATACATTCAGAAATGAAACTATATTCTCAGGATAGGGAACAATATCAAATTTTGCAGAGAACCTTAAACCAAATGTTGCACTTTTCTGATAGTATTTCAGAATGTATTAATTACATCTTGTACCGAAGCATCCTGGAACAGTAGGGCTGACCAGAGGTTTGGTCTTATCTAGTAGCACATCCTTTACTTCCCAGTTTTCAATGTCTCCAACTCAGTCAGATAGTCTTCATAATATGTCTCTATAATACTGAAAACTCAAAATATTGAAAATTAAAATACTGAAAACTCAAAATGTCATAAACAGACCTCTTTGGTGGGACCATATAATAATGAAGCTCATTAAAACAAACAAAAAAAATTGTGTGTCTTAGGAACAAATGGAAAACCCACACCACACAATAAAATCAAAGACGTTAACCCAAAAACGTTTAAATCAAATGGAATCTTCCACAGTAAGGTATGAATTTAAAATTACCACCTCTGGCAAAGAAAATCTCAAGTCCTTTTTTAACTATGTCAGGAAAAATTAGAAACAATATTGTTCTTAGTTGACAAAAAACATATCCAACATATTAACAAACAAATTTAGTTTAAATATTTCCTATGCATCTTCCCTCACAAGACTTTGTCTACCCTTCCAAAACTTTTTACCCCTGAGCAAGTCATGTCAGGATGCTTCTTTGTCAGCATGAAGCATTGTTACATTGACAAACTACAAAATCTTTTCAACACCAGCCTCTCATTTGTTTTTTTTTTTTGCCTAAAACATTGTGACCAACTGTCATCCATCTTCAAAATGGAACTCCCCCCACACACACAATTTATGACCCATGAACTTCACAAACCTTATCTGTAAGCCAGTGGAACACATCATTATGGACCTCACAAACACAGATGTTGGTAGTGCAAAATTGCTTGACCTGAATCAGTTTAGATCTGTGAAGGGATGATTCTGCCTTCTTAACCTACTGGGCTTCTATAACAAAGTCAGTGAGGTCTGGGATCAGGGGAGGTCATTGCATTGCATATCCTGATCTAGCTAAAATTTTTGAGATTGTTGACCTAGCAAATTGTTCATAGTCACACTATATGGAAATGAGGGTTGATGTAATCAAACCCTATACTAGTGGAACTATAGCTCACAGCCTTAACCCTGTGTGAAAGCTGAGAGAGGAAGGGAGGAGAGAATAGAAACAAAATGAGGAAAGTAAGGCGAGATATTTACAGTGTGGATAGTTAGGAGAGTAGGGAAGAGTGATGGGATAGGAATGGGTAAGAAAGAGTAGATGGATGTATCTCTTACATTGTGGAAGAGGGTCTAGTTGGTTGATGGGGTGATTTATATGGTTCCAGTGAACTGGAGGCAATTAAATTGTGTCAGAAGGAAAAGGAAGGTGTTTAGTTCAGAGTGAAACTTAAGAAAGGACATAATGTAATTTTATGAGGATGGATGGAAAATCAGATTTTTAGAGTGAGTATGAATAAGGCATTACCATTGGTGAGCAGGTTTGAATGTTGGGTTTAAAGGATGGTATGGTGTTCTGTGAAGAATCTTGCAGGGGGTAGATTTTTCATGTAACCTGCTTGTGAGGAAGAGACATGCATCCAAAATGGAGAGTTTGCAGACTGGTCCTGTTACTAGTATAGCAGTTCCAAGGTACAGTGGAAACCAGATGGCTTTAAAAAGAATGAAGCAGAAATTCTACCTTTTGATGGTTAGGGTGATAAATCTGCAGAGAGATTTGTGTGTTTTTGTTTTTTTTTATTTTTTTTTTTCTTTAGCCACTACTAGAAGGCTATAGTAAATCCAAAGGAGGGGTAAGGTAGAACTCCTTTACACACACGGTATACTTATAATGCTGTACAGTTTTTGTGAGTTCTAGATTGGGGTAGATAATATCCAGTTGTTGAGTGCTTTGAGTACTCTTTGTGAGCTTTCAGAAAGGAAGACTTTGGTTTTCCTTATGTTGAAACATAGTCTGTAGTTATGTAGCCAGTCTGATGGACTTTGCAGGGCTTCAAGTTAGTTTTTGATACTTGAATGAGAAGTTTAGAACTTGTATATCACCATATCATCAACAAGCAGTATGATGGGGATTTAGAGGAAGACTATGAGTTTATTGATAAACACTAAAAAGGTATAGTTCGGATCACTGATCCATGTGGCACACCTTTAGGAAGGGGACCAAGGTAGGACAGGGTATGAACTAAGTTTAAAAAGATGTCAGTAATTATTCAACCCATTGTGCTGCTTTGCAGCTAATAACTGCTGAAAGTTGTTGTTGTGTCTTTCGGCTTTTCCCGGTTAGGGGTCTCCACAGCGGAACTCCGGTCCGCTAATGATTGGCAAGAGATTTTTACATGCCGAGTTGCCAGCCCTGACACACAACCTTCAACGAAGGTATGCCCATTCACGCACATCTCCACGCAGAAGATGCTTTAGCTGAGAATCGAACAGGACAATGTCTTACTGTGAGGTGACAACGCTACCGCAGCACCACCACCGCAATTCTGAAAGTAATGAATGTGAAAGAAGATTGTAGACACTTTTGTCAAAAACTTTTATTAGGTCAACAATTAGTGTTGGTATAAGTTGATCTTTGTTCATATTAATAAGTATGTCGTCAGCAAGGGAGTATAGTGCAGGCATAGTACTTCTGTTTCAAACATATTTTGGATGGGAGAAGATTTTGTCACCCTGGAAGTAATCAGTGAGCTAGTTACAAAAAAGTATCTCAAATATTTTTTCAAACGGGGGGAAAATAGAGTGGATGCAAATAATTGTCATAGAATGACTAAAGGGTTTAAGGAATAAACTGGAAAATGGATATTTTCCTTTTGGAGAGTATGAAATCATAGGCTTAAGCACATATTAAATAAATGAGTGACTGGCTTTATGGTTACTTCCTAGAATGCAAAGAGATAAATGGGGATGGAGTACATCTGCACCAGTAGGTGCTCCAGCTGTGATTTTAAGTACGATGACTATAGTCATAGGCATTATTCATTTGAAGTTAAAATGAGGGAAAGAGAAGCTAAGGGAAGGCGAGGTATTGGAAGAGATGGTAATAGACAAGAGTAAGAAGAATTTTCCCAGATTATTTTGGGATGGACGTTAACTGGTAGCTGTGGAGATGGTGCCTGTATATAGGAAGTTTATAAGTAGACCTTTGATCACTAAGCTCCAGGATTGTTTTTTTTTTAAGTTGGAGTGCAGTGTGGAATTGTATGTGGAAGTTAACATTGTGATTAGTAGCTTCTTGCTGATGTGTCTTAGTTGGGCAAAATAGAACCTGTGTTTAGGACAGGGATATGCTTTCCATAGTTTCCAATCTTAATCTTTTATTTTACAAAAGGATGTCATTTTTTTTTCTTTTGCAGTTTAGTTTCAGTAGTCACAGCATTTTAGAAAGCATTTTATTTGTATTTATCTGCATGGAAGAAAAAGGAAGCCAGCAAGCAGGTGAAGTAGAGCTGCCCCAAAATGAAAAGTAACTAAAGAAACAACAACTAAAAAAATAACAAAGCCGCTGTATACCACCATGTCAGAAGGTACACAACAATACTTTAAAAAAAGCTCTGCACAGGTAAAAAGGCAATACTTTAATATAAAACAAAGTAAGCATCTTTAAGCGCTGTTGCATAAATAACAGACTGCTCCATCAGACCACAGCAACATAAAAAATACAGCCATAAAAAACGTAGGAGATAACCATTCAATGTAAAACAACCAGTCAAAAATCCAGAATTCATTCAGAAAATGAATCCATTCATAAGTAAATAGCCAATCAGATTAATGTCTTAATTCATGTGCTTTCAATAACAGCTTAATAGAAACAGTTTCATTCAAGCTGGGAGGTTTATCAGCTTAAAAGTGAACAATGTATTTGAGCTCTGATCGCTCAATCTTGTACCTCAGGTACCTCATCTTGGACATTCTTTTGCTACAAAAAAATCTAAACGTGTGAACCGAGGCTGCATCATGTACATGTTTGGCTAGGGAATTAGTCATTCTATCATTGTGGATATCACTTAAATGAAGCCTATCCTTAAAAGTGTGATTGGCCTTACCAATGTAAAAACCATTGCATGCACAACAATGGGTAAAGTAAACAACATTTTTCATCTTACAATCCACATAAAAATTAAATTTAATAGCAGAGGAAAGTCGTGAATGTACAAAAAAACTCTTAGCGCATATATAAGAACAAGTTGTACGTTATATGCAGGAAAAAGTTGCCTTATAAACAGAAGAAGCAGGACTATAATCAAAATGTTTGTAACATAGTTGTTTAAGAGATAAGTGATTGCGAAATGTAAACTTATGACTTGGTCAAACCAAATCCTTTGAGAGTATCATCAGCTTCTAGCACCGGCCAGATCTTTCTATCAATATCGCAAAAAAACCCAGTTACTAGAATATCTAAACATAGGTCTGGGTGAGAGGTGATGAACAGCATCGTTAACAACAGAGCTCTTGTCACATTCTGCAAAGAAAGGTCTAGCAGCAGTCTCCCTTAACGGGAGTATACCACTGACAGTATGTTATACATCATCCTTAGAATAACTACGACAAATTCATTAAAGACCATGTTGACTGCTTCCATAGCCATACCATCATCATTATGAAATCACATGGTCCTAAGTAATTGCCCTTTGACGATGTTGTTGGGAATGTGTTTGGGTGCATACTGGCTTTATGTAAAAAATTATTTTTCTTACACGGCTTCCTGTAGATAGTTGAGGCCAATTTGCCAAGCTCATTTCTGCTGATCATAAAATCAAGAAAATTAATAGAATCCTTAGAAAAAATTAAAGTAAAATGCAGGAAATCAGTTCTGGTATGTAAAAAATCAAAAAAAGAAGCAAGACCCTCAGCTGTCCCCTTCCAAACTAGAAACACTTAGTCAACAAACTGTAATAGCTAATGTGATGGATAAAAGGGTTGCTGTTATACACATAGTCACATTCCTACTGCACTAGAACGAGGTTAGCATAAGAGTTAGCACAGACTGTGTCCATGGCTACACCTGTATATCGTAAATAATAATCCCGTTCAAAATGGAAGACATTATTTTCAAGTATTAACTTAAGTAATGTACATATAAGCATCACTTTTTGTGAGGCGAGATCACTATAGTGGCTGAGAAATGCCCTCACATTTTCAACCCCTTACTCAGTAGGTATGATGGTGAGCAGTGACACAATATCTAATGTAACAAATATTAAATCATGATCAGCTTCCAAATCTTTATACCAGGCAAGCAAATCAGTAAGAAAACTTTGTGTCTTTCAATACTCCAGGAACCCCATCTAGAGTAGGATCTATAGTCTTTTCAACAAAAATAGAAAGCAGCTCTGTGACAAAACCATGGCTGGAAACTATTGGATACATGGGTGGGTCACATAGATCCTTATGTATCTTTGAGAGACCCTAAATCACTGGAACAATTGGATATTCAACCATAAAATAATAATACATCTCTAGCAAAATAAGGTCTGTCATATGAAGATCATAGAAGTAGAAGCCAACTTTTTTAATAAGCTCAATCTATTTGGTATTTATACAAGTGCATATAGGTACATGTGTCTGTAAGCATCTCATGCATCATACTCGAATATTGATGTTTATTCATAATAACAGTCCCCCCCTTGTTTGCAGGACGTATTTCAGTTTTTTTTAGTATGTTTTTTAGTTACTTATCTGCATGTAACATGGTATCATCCCCCGTAAAAGGCCATATTTTTTTCTGAATTCCCCACACTGCTTTGCCAACTGCCAAGGTAATTTATAATGCGTAGTAAATAATTGTCTGAGTTTAACTATATAGCAATGTGTTTTGCTGTTTCTGGTATTCCAAATGTCTATCTGAACTGCAATCATAGATAGTAATGCAAGCTGCTAATGGATCTGCAAAGAGGCAGAAAAGTTAACATCAGTCTTAAGAAGAATGTCTCCTTATACATTCTTAATGCGTTTAGCATGTAATCATTGTTAATTTATGTGGTACAAAATAACAGGTGCACTACTTTTAATTAAGTCCAGGTATTCCTTTTCTGTGTCATGTGATTTAGCAGTATTTTGTTTGGAGTGACTTCATTATACTGTAGGTGGGTTCCTTACAGATGTGTTTCGTGGTGGTAGATGGATGGTACCGCAGAGAAAATATATTGCAGTACAGAATTGACAGAAATAACTAACCAGGGACATGTGTGTAAGTAGAAATTAAGCTGTGCTAAAAAATATATCATAACTGAAGCAGACTGAACTAGCTGAGAGTATACAAAAAGGGTAAGAGAACAGTTCTGGACCTCACTGCACAAAACTTGCAATAGTCCGTGTGAAAGAAGCAGCTGATAGTGTGAGTAACTGCAGGCAATGCCAGGCTGTTACTGTAAATGTCAATGAAAAAATACATAACCAACATGAAGGAGAAGTCAGTGAATTCCCAGCAAACTCTTCACCTTATTGAGCCATGAAAAGGGTGGAAATGTAGATTCAAGTAATTAGGAAAAGAGGTGTAGTAAATAGAAGAGTACACCGTAGGAACATAACAAAGTGAAGCAGGTTTGATAAAGGAAGGAACCATAATTCTTTTGGGGGGAAAGCCCCAATTTTGTATGTATGGAGGGAGAATGGAAGAGGGATTAAAAGACATGAAGGTGAAAGAAAAATGGGGACAGTAGGCAGCAGGAACTGTGTTAAGGGAAGGGTGCCAAATCTGGACTTTCTCACTTTGGATTGGCCCATTTGGTTCAGGAATACAATGTATCTCTCTTCATAGTTCATAGGTAGGTACTAGGCTATTGGCCCTAGGGCCTATACAAGCCTAGCCAAAAAGATACCCTGGCTTTCGCCACCCAAGAAAATTATTTTCCTGTGCCCCTGTCAAGCAGAACCACAGAAGTGATCCCTGGGGTCAATTTCTTATTACCCATCCAATCATCAAGATTTTTCTTGAAGAGTGCTAATGAGGAGCTCTGTTTGACATAGGTAGTCTGTTCCAGAGTATGGGAAGTCTCTGGGACATAAATCTATCCCTCCAGCATGTTCTGTTTATTGTGGTGACAAATTTTATCTCCCTAGAGCGTGTAGCTCAGAGGGATTGGGATTTCTTTAAGTGGAGCATGTCCAACAGCTCTGGGTTTGACATAGCTTTGTATGTTAGGCAGAGATCACCTCTGAGTAGGCGATATACGACAGAGTAAAGCTGGAGTTTTTTGAGTCAGTCTGCGTAGGGCATCTGTTTGAGGTCAGTAATCTTTTTTGTTACATATTTCTGTGGCCTTTCCAGTTGTTATAGATGTCTTGTGAGGTATATACCAAAAGGGGCGTCATGCTCTATAATGGGTCTGAGTGATGAGTAGAGGGGAACAATGACCTCTTTTTTCTGGATGTAAAACCTTTTGTGATGAGATGTGCCACGTAGAAGGATTTCCTGACCACTGTGGCAATGTGATTATCAAAGGAGAGACTACTGTCCACCTGTGTCCCAAGGTCTCTTATTACACTTTTGGTGTTAAGTAGACTACCACCTATGTGGTAGTTCATGAGTACAGAGTTTTTACCAAAGGGGATGACAATGCACTTTTTAGCATTGAGCTTGAGACCATGGCTTTGACACCAGGCATCTGTCTCAGTGAGGCCCTTTTGTAGGATGTCCACATCGTTAGGAGTTTCAATTATGGCTCCTAGTTTGCAGTCATCTGCAAATTTAGTTAGCCAAAGACCTTCTGTGTTAGCCTGTACTTCAGAGAAGTAGATACCAAACAGGTGAGAACCCAGTCCTGAACCCTGTGGTACTCCACTTGTCACTGGTCTGAAGTCTGATTTGGAGTCTGCTACTTTCACAGTGTGGGTTCCATCAGTTTAGTGAGTTTATCTATAATTCCAGAGTGGGGGATGGTGGTGACTGCCTTGGCGAGATCTAGATAGGCTGTGTGAACCACCTTACCCTCATCTATGGCTTTGGTGACTGCATCAAAGAAGTCTGAGGTTTAGGAGACATGATCTGCCTTTTACAAACCCGAACTGTGTGGGGTCCAGAGTTTGGAGATCTGCAATGTCTTTTTTTATGAGTTCCATGATGATACGTTCCATGGCCTTGCAGACCAGGCTCATCATTCTAATGGGGCAGTAGTTCCCAGGGTCTGTTGTGGCCCACCCTTTTTTGCAGTGGGATAACCATTGCGGTGCACCATTCAATGGGCACAAAGCCTGAGGTGAGGCTATGATTGAACATGGTACTTAGGTGGGGTGCCAGTTCATTCTGTAGTTTGTGTAGAAGGCAGCCTGGGATGTTGTCAGGTCCCATGGATGCTGTGTTCTTGGCTTTGGAGAGTGAGGTTTCTACCTGTGCAGCTGTGATTACAGGAACTTTGCATTCTTCCAGTATAAAGATGGGCCCTTTAGGGGGTGAGAGGGGGGTAAAGTTAGCACTGAACCTAAATGCCAGGATGTTGGCAATATCAATTGGTTCTGTATATTTAGTGTCATTGTGCTGTAATTCAGAGCAGATCTGAGTGTTGCCATTGAGATTCTTGACATAGGTATAGAATGCTTTGTGGTTGTATTTAGAACCAGTGGTGATTTTGTTTTCATAACTAGCATTGGAGGATTTTATGAGGGATCTCTGCTTCTTACTGAGGCTGACCAGGGAGTTCATCCAATCATGGGATTTTACTCTTTTGGCAACAGTTTCTTTCTTCTGTTGTAGTGTTTGTTTGACAGAAGACCACCAGATTGACTTCCTTTTTTTGGAGGATAGCATCTTGGTTCTGCTAGGGATAGCACGATCCTTGCACTCATGTAAGTGCTTATAAAGTGCATTTGTGTAGGATTTAGCAGTCATACCTCCATTGTCCATCTGTATGGGTGTCATGAAGTTTGCCATTTCTGTCTTAAGAAGCGTGAAGTTGGCTTTGGAGAAATATTTTGCGGTTGTTTTCCTAATGGCGGGTGGGAGCGGGATATGGATGTCTAGGGTGATTAGATTGTGGTTGGATCAGACCAATGAGGATCTGACCCCTGGTTCATAGGTTCATACTAGGCTATCTGCCCTAGGGCATTTATAAGCCTAGCCAGAGATGTGTGGCTTTCACCACCCCTTAGGTTGAAGAATACTATACCCATTAGTTTGCCGTGCCTCTGTCCAGCAGTGATACAGAGATGATCCCCGGGGTAAACCTACGATCTCCCATCCACTGGCCAAGATTCCTCTTGAACAGAGCCAGCGAGGTGCTCTGTCTCACATGGACCGGGATTCTGTTCCACAGCATAGGGAGTCTCTGGGTGATGAATCTGTCCCTCCAGCACATCCTATTTATATCCGTTTTGAGGTTTAAGTCTCTTGCTCTTGTGGCTCTGGTGGATTTGGATTTTTTGAGGTGGAGCATGTCCATTAATTCCGGGTTGGACATGGCCTTGTATGTCAGGCACAGGTCACCTCTGAGCAGACGGTATGCGACTGAATAGAGCTGGAGTTTCTTCAGTCGGGCAGCATATGGCATATTTTTGAGCCCCTTTATCCTTTTGGTGAGGAACTTTTGGGGTCTTTCCAATTGCTGCAGGTGTCGGGTGAGATACATTCCGAATGGGGCATTGTACTCAATCATTGGTCTGATAAGTGAAGAGTACAGGGGAACAATGACCTCCCTTGATCTGGATCTGAATCCCTTCATAATCAGGTGGGCAATGTAGAAGGTCCTCCTAACCACTTTGGCAATGTGAGTGTCAAAAGAAAGGTTACTGTCAACTTGGGTCCCCAGGTCCCTGATAACCTCTTCTGTGCTTAATGGATTGCCACCTATGTGGTAACTTGGGGTTACCTTGTTTTTACCAAAGGGTATGACTATACATTTTTTGGCGTTTAGCTTAAGGCCATGGCTCTGGCACCAGTTATCCATTTCTATGAGACCTCTCTGAAGGATATCTGTGTCTGATGGATTTTCAACTATGGCGCCCAGTTTGCAGTCATCTGCAAACTTTGTCAGCCGCAATCCTCCTATGTTTGCCTGCACTTCTGAAAAGTAGATGCCGAACAAGAGGGGGCCCAGGACTGAGCCCTGTGGGACACCGCTTATGACCGGCTTGGAGTCTGACATGGCATCAGCAACTCTAACCCTGTGGGTTCTGTCCTTGAGCCAGTTTGCAACCCATCTTGTGACATATGGGTTTACATTTAAGCTGGTGAGCTTTTCTATGATACCCCAGTGGGGTATTGTGTTGAAAGCTTTTGCAAGGTCAAGGTAGGCTGTGTGAACTGCTTTACCCTCATCAATGGCCTTGGTGACTGTTTCAAAAAAGTCGACCAAGTTCAAGAGGCATGATCTGCCCTTGACAAAGCCGAATTGGGTAGGATCCAATGTCTGTAGGTCCCCTATGTCTTTATTTATGAGTTCCATTATGATCCTCTCCATAGCTTTGCAGACCAGGCTTGTTAAACTTATGGGGCGGTAATTACCAGGGTCCGTAGAAGCACCGCCTTTGTGGAGTGGGACCACAGTTGCCGTACACCACTCTTTGGGTACGTATCCTGTGGTAAGGCTAAGATTAAACAGCAGCATTATGTGTGGGATTAGTTCCTCGTTGAGTTCGTGTAGCACACAGCCGGGGACACCATCCGGTCCCATTGATGCTGTGTTTTTAGCTTTAGAGAGAGCAGCTCTCACCTGGGCATTTGAGATGATTGGGAGGCTACACTCTGCTGGGATAGATATTTCTCCTTTTGGGGGGGGGGGGAGAAATTTTCACTGAACCTGTCTGCCAGTATGTTTGCAATGTCTGTGGGTTCAGTGATTTTTGTATCATTTTGGACAAATTCTGAGCATATCTGGGAGTTTCCACCCAGATTTCTAACATAGCTAAAGAAGGCCTTATGATTGTCTTTTGAGTCCTTGGCGATTTTTCTCTCAATGTTGGCCTTGGATGATTTTATGAGTGATCGTAGTTTTTTACTAGTATTGATCAAAGATGTCTTCCCTTTTAGGGATTTTGCTCTATTTTGTAGTAGTTTTCTCCTCTTGCTGTAAAGTTTGTTTATGGCTGGGGTCCACCAGATCAGGAGCTTGCCTTTGGTGGAAAGGGTCTTGATTTTATTTGGGATTGCTTGATCCATGCAATCCTGGAGGTGCTCGTAGAAAGCATTTGAAAGGGATTCAGCAGCGTGGGTTGTGGTTTCCAATGGCTCAGGGGCCTTGAAGGATACCACAGCAGTCTTAAGAAGTGTGAAGTTGGCTTTTGAGAAGTTCTTCACTGTGGTCTTTTTTGTTGGGGGTGGGGGTGGGATGTGGATCTCCAGTGAGATTAGTTTATGGTCTGATCTCACCAAAGAGGGATATACTTCCGGTGTGGAGCATTTTGTCCCCATGTTTGTGATGATCAGGTCTAGTATATTTTCACCACTTGTGGGAATGGTGACAAGTTGTTCCATAGCATTTGAGTTTATGAACTCCAGGAACCTTTGGGCTAGGGTATTGGGGATTGAGTAATGTTCCCAGTCTATGTTTGGGTAGTTGAAGTCACCCAATATGATGGTGTTTGGAGAGACATTTATACTCTCCAGTGTCTTCAGGAAGGCTGTGTGGGGTTCCTGAGTTTGAGAGGGTGGCCTGTAACATGCTACAAACTGTAGAGCAGTTTTGCCTATGGTTAATTGCACCTGAATGGTCTCTGATGCTTCGTGAGTTGCCACCAGCCTGGAGGTGTGGGTATCCTTGATGAATATGGATAAACCCCCTCCTTTTGTGGTACGGTCCGGGTTTTGGGGCCGGAACGCATGATATGAGGTAAAACCTGATAGTGCCGGGGTGCTATCAGGAGCCTTGAACCAGGTTTCAGTCACAGCACAGACATCGATGTTCTCCATACTGAGGAGGGCTTCGAGGGCATGCATCTTGAGATTTAGACTTCTGGCATTCAGCAACATTACCCTTAGTTTTTTTCCATTATTGTTTTCTAGGGCGGTGGGTTTAGAATTTGAGCCTTGTCTAAAAAAGGCACTATGGGGGTGGCAAGGGCCTTTGCCAATATCCGGAAACCCAGGGGTGACAGGTGCAAGCCATCCCTTGCGAAGCAGCGTGGCTTGTCAAGCATGTCATTCCAGGCAGGCAGACATTGGATCCCCTTAGAATGACACCAGAAATTAAGCCAATTATTAAAACTGATCATTTTGTCTCTGTATTGTGGCATCATTCTTGGTGAAGGTAGGATACTGCTCAGTGTCAGGGTCATACCAGCCTGGGCTACATAATCTGAGAGCTCTTTTATGTCTCTTTTCATGTAGTCCAGGGAGGTACGTCTCAGGTCATTCACACCGGCATGGACAATGACCTAGTCATACTTGTACTTGCTGTGGAGTGACCTGAGTGCTTGTGTTATGTGGCGGATTCTAGCGCCCGACAGGCAGCTTACTGTGACCCTCTCCTTGTTCAGTCTGGTGAGTGGGACGTCAGTGTGTCTGACTATGGAGTCACCTATGACAAGTGTGTCTGGCATTGTGTTTGGCCTTAAGGGCTGTGACTGATTTGCACACTGACACTGTGATCTATGTGTTGCTTGTGTTATGTCATGAGGTGGCAGTTGTTTGGGTGTCTGCTTTGGAGGCCTCTGCTGTTTTGGTAGATTTTTGATCAGTGCCTCCGAGTATATCTTTGTGTGTTTATGTGTTTGATTTGTAGTTGTGATAGTTCTATGTGAGACTGGGTTTATGGTGTGTGTGGTTACCTTCTCCTCCTGTCTGGTTTTGCCAGTCCTGAGTTGAGAGAGCTCAGCCTCCAGTTTGGCTATATAGTTGCATCTCTTGCATATATTTGTGTTTTGTGGGAAGAGGAGAGGGTTGTCTGTGTACATGAGGCAATTGTAACATTGCCTCAATATTCCCAGATTCACCAGCTGAGCAGGAGAGGACACTAGCAACTGACCCTTTGACATGCTAGAAGAAATGAAAAAGTTTGCTGTGTAACTGAGTCAGAAAGGACCTATAGGGAAGTGGGTACTCAAGGGGGTTTTAAGCTAGTGAAGTACTTTGTATAATATAGAAGTGCTTTACCTGACTAAACATGCTTTAGGAACAAGTGCTGAGCTTTACAGATAGAGAATAGACTGTTTAGATTACAAGTAGAGCAGTTCTAAGGGAAAAAATGAAGAGCACACTTTACGGAGCCAGAAATAGTTTAACCTTGTTTAACCGGCGCCGCCCGATGGTGCTCTAGTGGCAACTCTGCTCTAAATGCAGAAAAGGCAATAAGTCAGGAGTACAGGCTAGCACACTTTAGTGGGCAGCCAAACAATTAAATTAAACAGCAAACAAACACTTTTCGACTCGAATTAGACTAATTTCGACTAAAATGTACTTTTAAGTACAGATAATAAATAATGCAGTAAATAACTATGAAAACAGTTAAAGCTTGCTCTAGGTAAGCAGTAGAAGGTAAAACAAATATAAAAAACAGCAGGATACTTAATCAGGAAAGCAGTCACTTTTTTTCAGTTCTCTGTGCCAGGAAGACTCAACAGGACCACGTGGAGCTGTGTCTGAGCAATATGGCTTCAAAAAAATGCCAGAGGCAGATTTTAACCGGGGAACTTCAAAAGAGCTAGAAAAGGTCCAAAATGACCAATTACTACAGCTTCTTGTGCTGAGGTCACCCATGTGGAACACTGGTCACCCATTTTGTTGATGACCATGACTAGGATATTGCTGCCCTGGTGGGAGTGTGGATAAGTTGATCCAAGGTGTTGGAATTGATGAATTCCAGAAAACGTTGAGCAAAAGAGTTGGTACACAAGTAGTTTTCACAGTTAATGGTGATGTAGTTGAAATCACCCATTATTAGGGTGTTGGGTTGTACCTTAATATTTTCCAGTGTATCAAGAAAAGAGGAGTGGGAATCCTGGGCATGGTGGGGGGTCTGTAGCAAGCTACAATCTGGATTGCGGTTTTGCCTAGAGTTAGTAGAACTTGGATAATCTCGGATGCATTATGCTGAGCAACTAGCTTGGAAGTGTGGATATCCTTAATGAATATGGACACACTTCCACCTTTAGTGTTTCAGTCCGGGTTTGGTGGCCAAAAGGTGTGGTATGAATCATAGCCTGGTAATGCAGGGGTGCTCTCTGGAGCTTTGAACCATTTCTTTGTCACTGCACAGATGTTGATGTTCTCCATTTTAAGGAGTGCCTTGAGTGAGTGCATTTTAAGGTTTAGACTTCTTGCATTGAGTAGCATTAGCCTCAGATTTTGCTTGCTTGTACCTGCTATGGTGGTGAATTTGTCATTTGAACCTTGCCTAAAAAGGTATTATAGGGGTTGCAAGAGCCTTTGCCAGTATCCTGGATCCTAAGGGCGATAGGTGCAGGCCATCTCTGGCAAAGCAGCAAAGTCTGTCGATCATGTCATCCCAGGCAGACAGATACTGGATTCCCTTAGAATGACAACAGAAGCTTGGCCAATTGTTGAAGTCAGTCATTTTGTCCTTGTACTGAGGTATCATTCTGGGTGATGGGAGGATGCTACTCAGAGCTAGGGTCATACCTGCCTGGGCTACAAGATCGGAGATCTCCTCCGTGTCTCTTTTCATGTAGTCCAGGGAGGTATGTCTCAGGTCATTCACCAACATGGACAATGACATAGTCATATTTGTACTTCTTGTGGAGTGACCCGAGTGCATGCGTTATGTGGCAGATCCTGGCACCTGACAGGCAGCTGACAGTAACTTTTTCCTTGTTTAGCCTGGTGAGTGGAACATCAGTGTGCCTGACTATAGAGTCACCTATGACTAGAGTGTTTGGTACATTATGCCTTATGGGCTGTAGTTGAGTAGCACACTGAGTATGTGGGCTATGTGTCATTTGCATTGTGTTGGGGGGCGGAGGTTGCTTGCATTTCTGCTTTGGAAGTCTCTGTTGTTTGGGCAGATTTTTACTGAGAGCCTCCATGAATGTAGGTGTGTGTTTTGTGCTTCTGTATGTGTGTTTTGGTGGTGTAGGTTTTGAGGAACTATGTGATGAGTGTGGTGCAGTGTAAGTGTTTACCTTCTCCTCTTGACTGTCTAGTCCAGTCTTAGGTGAAGAGAGCTTTGCTTCCTGTTTGGCTATATAAGTGCATCTCTTACAGGTTGTAGTGTTGGGTGGTAGGAGGAGAGGGTTGTCTGTGTACATGAGGCAATTGCTGCACTGTCCCAAGATGCCCAGATTCATCAGGTAGACAGGAGAAAACACCGGGAAACGACCTTTAGACATGCCTGGATAGGTGCTTATTTATTTAGTACTAAAAACTGTTTTCCTTCTAGACAAGTGAGGAAAGTTGACTGCTGTAGTAATTTGTAGCTTATTTAGTGCTTACAACGAGTTCTGAACAAGTGTTGAGCTCAAAGAAACAGATTTGAGTGCTAAAACTAGAAAGCTAGTTAGTTGCAAGGGAAAATTTGAAGAGCAGATATTATGGCACCAGGAATAGTTTAACCCTAGTTAAGTGTGTGTGTGTGTGTGGGGGGGGGGGCTCAGGAGCTTACAACAGTCCTGGATACAGCAAATCTGTATCTGGACTACACTTGTTACAGGAAAGGGGGGAAGCAAGCTTACATTTTTTTTTCAGTAAAGTGGAAATGGAGAAAGCTGGAACAGAAGTTAATTCAAGGTTAAGAATCTGAGTGGGTTGGCATTCACAAATGTTCTCTATTAGATTGAATGAACTAATGACACTAGACTGGGAGGAGTGTCACAGATCAAATATACAGTATGGGCGGGCAACTGCAAAGCCACCAACTATTACAGTTCCTAGCTGTAGCCACTAAATGAAAGTTTTAAACAGATCAAGGAGCAAGCAGACTCTAGAGAATGCTTTTCACTGTAAACAGACTAGATTAGAACACAGAAACCTCAAAAAATCAAAAATGCACAGAAAAGGTTGGATAGAGCACTCGCAAACAGAAAATACAACTCTCGGTATGAAAAAGCAGTTTACAGTTAAGTAATTCAGTAAACGTACAATTAGAGTAATGAAACCGTATCTAGCAATGAAAAATACAGTTAAAACAGTATAAAAGAGTACATGAATGCAACAGTAAAATAAAAGCTTTATAACAGTGCAAAATGTAGTAGATTAACTGTATAGTACAATTATAAGCATTTCAGAAGTGCAGTTCAGTGAAATAAGTGTAAGAAATAACTTATCCTGCTCTTGGAATCTTAAGGAATTTCTGCTTCGTTTCAGTAATGAAATGCCATCCACAGCCTGATAAAACAAGCCTCTTTGCTCTTCATCCCCATTGTTTGAGGAGGCTTAGGTTACAGACTCCAGCAGTGAAGGATGCTACTCACCTTTGTTTTTTCACTTTTTCCTGTTCCTGAAAGAGGTACTGGCACCTTTATAAACATCCATGTGGAGAACTGATGGCAACATCCTTTGAGGAGCAAAACAACACTGACACTATCAAAAGAGAACCACATTTCAAGAATTTCCTGAAAATACTCCAATGAGACATGGAGGATGACACGGACCACGACTCAAATAACCAGGTGAAAGCTCACAATGTCGGTTACAAATTTGACACTATAGAACGCTTTCTAATGACATCCAAAGGGCTACTGTTGGAGGAGGTTTATCTGAAAAGCAGTTTAAACAAAATAGACCCTCCCCGGGGTCTCAGGATCTTCAGGAAACAAATGTAGAATGATGTTAGGGAGGACCTACAAAAGGAATGCAATGAAACACTACTAGAAATAAGTCTGTAGCTTGCTGAAATTGTCTTGCAGCACAACAACCCTTTTACACTGAATACTTTCTCAAACAGGACTCTCTCTGCAAGGATAGTGGGCACCAAATAGTATTTCAAAGGAAATTGAAGAGAAGATTACGTCATTTAAAAGCAAAGTTATTGATAAGAAAATAAAGATGGTGAACAGGGACCTAAATGACCATCTGACCCAACACTACAGAGCAGTGGTAAATAAACCAGGACATAGCCAAAGAACTGATTACCTAGACCATTCCTACCACTTACAACATCACAAGGAACAGGATTTACAGAGGGACTCAACACTAATGGAAGTAGAGCCAGCCAGACAGGGACCTAACAGCTCATCTCTCCCAACAGAAACACAGCAGAATAGGGGAAATCCAGGGCAAAGCAAGACAACCTGACAGGGAACCAATCCCAGAATCAATAGCTTCCCATGATCCAACAGTCAGCACAACCAAAATTCTAATGGAGGGACAGAACAGGGGAAATGGGACCTCACAATCCTGTTGGGGGGGGGGGCGCACAATGGATGCACAAACTCAACAACCACAAGATTATGATCTGGAACCACTCAGCAAAACCCCTGATGGACTTAGAAGAGTTTTAGGTAAGGGCCTCATTTTATTTCTTACTCTCATATTAACCTTATGGAAACCATTATAGATTTGAAGCTATTCATCAGAAAACCTAACCTTAAGATATACTTTAACAATAAGGATAGAAAAACAGACAATGCAGGGACCCAACTGAGGGACTATACCAGGTCCCTCGCCTATAAAAAATAAAGCACTTTTTATCCCACTGCATGCACCCACAATTGCTGCATGTGAACGCAAGTATGATGTGGACTTCAGAGAGAGGGTTAGTAAACCAAAGCAAAAAGAGGTTCTATAATACAGATAAGCTGGAAATTGATGCACTCATTAACCTAAGTAGTGACCAATCATGTTGCTTGTGGCCCTTATGGACAGGGGCAGTTTTATAGATGCCCTAAGTCACAGGCATATGCCAAAGCTATTCTAGCCATTGAGTATGGATAATTGGGAAATTTGGGGAAGGAATGACTAGGCTAAAAAAGACTCTTGGGCCAGTAGCCTGGTAATCTCCTATGATTCTGCGAAAATGATAAAAGCTGATAAAGTTGGAGGAATCTTAATCACAGACAAAGATTCCTACTACCGAAAGACCATGGATATGCTGTACAATATATCTTTTTTTTTTTTTTCTTTACAGCAAAACAACCTTAGATAGGATCACTGCAGTCTACAGCGATATAGATCATAAACGTAGATCTCTCGATGAAGATGAACTTAGCAGTAATAACCTTTATGATTTTTTGGAAGTTCCACATCCCAAAATGCTAATGTTTTTTGGCATACCCAAATCACAGACGAACCCAGTAGATTTCCCTTACTGAACTGTAGTGGCCAGCAGGGGTTTATCACGGAGTCCATGCCCATAAACCTGGAAGCACAGCTCAAACATTTGGCTAAGAACAACAGGTCATTCATCCTAGACACACTGAAATTATTGAAGATCAGAGACATTCCCATTTGTCAGGACACTGTCTTGTTTACTATTGAAGTAGAAGCTCTATGTACAGTGCTCCCACATCAGTTCTGCATCCAAGTGGCCCTTGAAGCCTACAACAAAGGTAGGGCTGCCCTTGCAAATAGAGAGACAGACATACAGAGTTATTGGGCTCCATTCCAGACTGTCTGCTCCAACACAATTTTTTTGAAGTTCCATGACCAATATTTTAAGCAGAAATCTGGCATAGCTGTGGTGATAGCCATGGCAACCAGCATAGTGAGCATTGCTATGGATAAATGGGGAAGAAGACACTGTGCACAATTCACCTTTGTGGACAATATATCCTGCTATCACTTCATACATGCTATTTTCACTTTGTAGCAAAGTAACAGTGATATATTTTTGAGTTCTACAACTACATCAACAATTCCACCCCTTTTCTACACATCATCACGCAACACAGCCCCACACGTCAGCTTCTTGAATTTAGCCATTACAATAGCCACAGACACAGGGAAACTTTACCACAGTTTCTAAACGAAGCCCAATGAAGGCTAAAATGATATTACAATTCCAGAGTATGCAGTCTCCTATCACCAAAATGAATATAGTGCAGTTACCATGTATGAAGATGGCCCATTTCTCCAAAGAACTGGTCTCTTCACTAAGAATCTTGCAAACCTTCTGAGGGACTCCCTCTTCAGGGGCACTCCAACAGGATGCTAAACAGCTTGATGATGCCTATCACAGAGTTAAAAAGGAGGGAAGACTCCATAATGAGAGAAACCATCAACAGTCTACATAGGCAAATCAGGGGTTATATAGGAGATGGAGTAGTACAAAATAGGAAGACCTTCATGACTATTTCTGACACAATTTTACTTTCAGGAGCTCTAAAAGTCTATCCTAGGTAACTATATAATTATCTAAAATAACAAACAGCTAAAAAATACTTTCAAAAATGGCCCAGGGTTCACTTTTAAAAGAGCAATAAGTAGCAGGGATATTCCTGAGAAAGCTACCTCCTCATCCATAGGCCGCACAGGTACATACAAATTTAGCCCCCACTAACTGTAGGTTTTGCCCAATCATAAGCAAGTCCAGTTTGTTCCGACACCCCTTCACTGGTAAGCATTACAAGGACAATTCTCAAAATAAATGCAAAAGTAAAGCTGTGGTGTACAGACTGCAATGTAAATTTTGCCAGGCATTTTATGTGGGAAAAAATGCAGCCCACTGAAAAGACACGCAGCTCAGCACTTTCCAGAGATCAGAGCTAAGATCCTTAAGAACCTCCTTGCCAAGGGCACATTTGATGATTTCCAAACCACACAGGGTTTTACTTGCATATTATGGACTCAACCCAGACTGTCCAATTTGAGACAGCAGAAATAAATGGGAGGTGAAGAAAGAACTCTCATGGCAGATCAAACTTAATGCTTATTGAATCCCTGGAGTCAGTTCAAGCAACTCTATCCACAATAATTTAACTCTCAAAAATGAAACCATCACAACTACTACAGAAGAGCATTAACTCTGGAGATGATAAAATAATGCAGTATAAGTGGGTTTCATGTTTTTTATTCATATTGTTCCATTTGACTTATTAAAAAGCTAGCATAACCCATAACTGTCTAGGGATAATGCACAAACCTGCAGTTATAGACTACTTCATCGCTAACTGCTCATCAACAATTCTGAAGCATGTTGGGCCTGGACTGATTAACCAAAAAAGAACAACTCAGGTAATCCTCCATTAAACAAGGGAGAAACTACTAACACCATTGTTTTGTGTTTTAGTGAAATATTTCAGATGTAGAAATGAAGCAAATCACAGGACTACTTTTCCAGTTTTTATCCTTGTAAAAACAGGTATTAAGTGGTATAATCTGTAACATCCAATTCATACTCTAGGCAGAAAATGTTTTACTTTTAACCAGCTGATCACCCTAAAAAGGGATGTCACAAAAAGATTTGATCACTTATTATAACAGCGTAATTTCCCTGTAAAAGTGAGAATCCTAAGCAGGTGTAATTGTCTGTTAATGCATTTTAATCCACACCATATTTATTTGCTATATCTCACTTTCACCTCCAGATTCTCATTAAATGTAAAAACCATGCTCCAGGCTTTGCACTATCAGGTGGGACAAATACAGTTCTAGTTTGATTTACACTGATGCTGTCTTATAGTTAGACTTAATACAACACATATAATGTGCTGTGCACTGATTGTCCGGGTGGTGCTTTATGGACTTCATTGGTTTATATTGTCTCTCTATTACTTTAATAGATCTGATGAAGTATAGACAAAAGTGTTTGTACTTGCTCACTTTAGATTGGCCTGACTGATTCAACATGCAAACTAAGATGCAAGTAGGCAGGCCAATCGCCTCCTGATGTGTCTCTGCCAGTAAGAGCCCACCACTCGGGACACACCTCCACTTGTTGTGTCTTTCAGCTTTTCCCGGTTAGGGGTCGCCACAGCAGAACTCCGGTCCACTAATGATTGGCAATAGATTTTTATGTGCCGAGTTGTCGGCACTGATGCACAACCTTCAACGAAGGTACGCCCATTCACGCATGTCTCCACACAGAAGACACTCTAACTGAGAATTGAACGGGACAATGTCTTACTGTGATGCGACAACGCTACCGCAGCACCACCACTGCAGTGAGACACACCTCCACTGAATATTGTAAAAGCACGTATATAAACTGAACATATTCAGTGGGTAACTAAGCATTCATCCATTGAATAATAAGATTAAAGTTTTTATTTCAAAACTGATTTAAAACTATTTTTCATCCTTTCAACCAGAAGATGAATGAGCCTCAGCCACTGGTAACAGATATTCAGCAGGAGTTTATAACCAGTTCTCAAGTTCACACCATAGAAGACATAATTTAATGTGTTTGTATATTTTCTGTACATTTTAGATGCTACTGTTTGTTAGGTTTGTTTGTTAATACACAAGTATGATTAGATGTTTAATCACATAAAATAGGATGATTGTCTTTAAGTAGTTATTGAATAATTGACGTTTTAATTGTTAGTGTTTATAACTCCTCCTGATGCTCTGTTTTTGATTACACATTAGAAAGTACTGTTATGCAAAAGCTTGTTTGTGTTGTGAACATTATATAATTTCATCATGATATCCTTATAAACAATTTTGTTTTGTTTTTTGTGGTTTGTCTGTTTCAGAATTTCATTCATTTCAGCTGCCCAGTTTTTATTGTTCCTGTTCATTTTGGGGATTGTGCTCATGAGACATGGAAAGTATGGAAGGAGCTGCAATTCAGCTCAAGGTGTATGACACATTTCCTATTGATATAATTGTGGAAAAAAAAACATCTGGATTCATTATTAATGGTGAAGCAATATTCTTTATTAGTTGAAGAAGAACATGGTATAAATGTAGATTGAAGCAAGAATATGGACATTTCCTAACCAGCATTATTTGAACTGATTAATTTGTTAGAAGGTAAGATGTATGAATTCAAATGCTTGCAATTGTAAAGGTTACATTTTGTCTCTTATATAAAACAAGACATTGTAGTGATGGGTTTTAGAACACTCAAGATGCTGATCTAAGCAATAAATATCGAGAACTTTTAAGAAGATGGTATTGAAATTAAGTACTGGCTATATGAAATTAATGAATATTTTAAACCATTGTAAAATGAGCTGATACATAGTATCAGTGACTTATATTCTGTTATTACAGTATCATACCTGAACTCTGCATGTAAAATAAAACTTGAAGCTGCAATGGATTCAGTGGCACAATATGAACATCTTAGTGAGGTTAAAAAGAAACTAAAAAAGTCACTGCAGATTTTAAACACTGAGATGTGTTTCAATGGCCAAGGGATCAGAGAGTTACACAATCTGCCTGTCATGGAGTATCCTGACCCTTTATGACAGACTGAGATAACACAATACAACATCATGTGACATCTGTGAAAGTTTGAAACAAGGCAAATAGAAAGTTTAATCGGATAACGTACTTGTACTATGCCCAGTTGCTTTTCCTCAACAACAGTCATCCGATGTTATTCATATTGATCACTCCTGCAGTAGCCTTAGCTATATGGGTTATATCCTGCTAAGGATATAACAGTCAGCCAGCTGCCAATGATTCAGGGCACCTTCCATAAACCTGAACTGTCAAGTAACTCAAGATGAACTGACTAACAAAAAAAATCTTGCTTTTTTCCCACTTTTCTGAGATTTAAAAAAGTTCAGTTACAGGCTTGCTGTTCTTGAACTGTTTGTAAGTTTCTGTGAGGCCATTTTTGCTTGGGCTAAAGGAAAGTCTCTCTGTTGATCAGTGGCAGTGAAAAACATTGAGCAGCTTCCCTGCCCCCCGTGGGAGTGGTTACTGACTTGAAACTGTAGTTTTATTGGCCGTTTTGGGTCAATTCCTGGCTCTTTCCAGCCCCTGCTATCAAGCACGCTTTAGCGCGGAGTTGCCACTAGAGCACCATCGGGCAGTGCTGGTTTAACAAGGTTAAACTTTTTCTGGCTCCATAAAGTCTGTTCTTCATTTTTTCCCTTAGAACTGCTCTACTAGTAATCTAAACAGTATATCCCTTAACTAAAAAGTGCAGCACTTGTTCCTAAAAGCTTTTTTTTTTTTCTCCAAAAAAAAAAAAAAAGCTCAGCACTTGTCTTAAAAGCATCTTCTTTTCAGGTTTAGCACTTCTGTATTATACAAAGTCCCTCACTAGCAACCCCCCCCCCAGGAGTACCCACTTCCTTACTAAGTCCTCTCTTATTCAGTTACACCCCTAACTTCTTAATTTCTCTAGCATGTCGAAGGGCCAGATGCTGGCGTCCTCTCCTGTCCAGTTGGTGAATCTGGGAATATTGAGGCAATGTTACAATTGCCTCATGTACACAGACAACCCTCTCCTCCTCCCACATAACACAAATACTTGCGAGAGATGCAGCTATTTGGCCAAACTGGAGGCTGAGCTCTCTCAACTCAGGACTGGCAAGACCAGACAGGAGGAGAAGGCAACTAAACACACCACAAAACCAGTCTCACATAAAGCTATCACAACAATGAATCAAACACATAAACACACAAAGACATACTCGGAGGCTCTGAGCAAAAATTTACCTAAACAGCAGAGGCCTCCAAAGCAGACACCCAAGCAACTGCCACCTCATGACACACCACAGGCAACACATAAACCACAAAATCAGTGTGCAAAGCAGTCACAGCCCTTAAGGCCAAATACAACACCAAACATACTTATCATAGGTGACTCCATAGTCAGACACACTGACGTCCCACTCACCAGGCTGAATAAGGAGAGGGTCACAGTAAGCTGCCTATCGGGCACTAGAATCCGCCACATAACACAAGCACTTGGGTCACACCACAGCAAGTACAAATATGACACAGTCATTGTCCATGCTGGTGTGAACGACCTGAGACGTACCTCCCTGGACTACATGAAAAGAGACATAGAGGAGCTCTCTGATTATGTAGCTCAGGCAGGTATGACCCTGACCCTGAGCAGTATCCTTCCTTCACCAAGAATGATGCCACAACATAGAGACAAGATGATCAGCTTTAACAATTGGCTTAATTTCTGGTGTCATTCAAAGGGGATCCAGTGTCTGTCTGCCTGGGATGACATGCATGACAAGCCACGCTGCTTCGCAAGGGACGGCTTGCACCTGTCACCCCTGGGATTCCGGATATTGGCTAAGGCTCTTGCCACCCCCATAGTGCCTTTTTTAGGCAAGGCTCAAATTCTAAACCTACCACCCTAGAAAACAAAAATGGGAAGAAACTAAGGGTAATGCTGCTCAATGCCAGAAGTCTAAATCTCAAAATGCACGCACTTGAGGCCCTTCTCAGTATGGAGAACATCGATGTCTGTGCTGTAACTGAAACCTGGTTCAAGGCTCCTGAGAGCACCCCAGCACTATCAGGTTTTACCTCATATCATGCGGTCCGGACCCAAAACCCGGACCACACCACAAAAGGAGGGGGTGTATCCATATTCATCAAGGATACCCACACCTCCAGGTTGGTAGCAACGCACGAAGCATCGGAAACCATCCAGGTGCAATTAACCATAGGCAAAACTGCTCTACAATTTGTAGCATGCTACAGGCCACCCTCTCAAACTCAGGAACCCCACACAGCCTTCCTGAAGACACTGGAGGGTATAAATGTATCTCCAAACACCATTATATTGGGTGACGTCAACTACCCGAATATAGACTGGGAACATTACTCAAGCCCCAACTTTTTAGCCCAAAGGTTCCTGGAGTTCATAAATTCAAATGCCATGGAGCAACTAATCACCATTCCCACAAGAGGAGAAAATATACTAGATCTCATCATCACAAACATGGGGACAAAATGTTCCACACCGGAAGTATATCCCTCATTGGTGAGATCAGATCATAAACTAATCTCACTGGAAATCCACATCCCGCCCCCACCCCAAACAAAAAAGACCACAGTGAAGAACTTCTCTAAAGCAAACTTCACACTACTCAAGACTGGTGTGGTATCCTTCAAGGCCCCCGAGCCAGTGGAAACCACAACCCAAGCTGCGGAAGTCCTTACAAATGCCTTCTACGAACACCTCCAGGACTGCATGGATCAGGCAATCCCCAATAAACCAAGACTCTTTCCACCAAGGGCAAACGTCCAGTCTGGTGGACCCCAGCCATAAACAAACTTTATAATAAGAGGAGAAAGATGTTACATGATAGAGCAAAATCCATAAAAGAGAAGACACCCTTGATCATTATTAGTAAAAAAATACGAGCACTCATAAAATCATCCAAGGCCAACTTTGAGAGAAAAATTGCCATAGATTCAAAAGACAATCATAAGGCCTTCTTCAGCTATGTTAGAAACCTGGGTGGAATCTCCCAGATATGCTCAGAATTAGTCCAAAATGATACAAAAATCACTGAACCCACAGACATTGCCAACATACTGGCAGACAGGTTCAGTGCAAACTTCACCCCCCTCTCCCCCCCAAAAGGAGAGATAACTATCCCAGTGGAGTGTAGCCTCCCAGACATCTCAAATGCGCAGGTAAAAGCTGCTCTCTCTAAAGCTAAAAACACAGCATCAATGGGACCGGATGGTGTCCCCAGCTGTGTGCTACACGAACTCAATGAGTAACTAAACCCGCACATAAGGCAGCTGTTTAATCTTAGCCTTACCACAGGATACGTGCCCAAGGAGTGGCGTACGGCAACTGTGGTCCCACTCCACAAAGGCGGTGCCTCTACGGACCCTGGTAATTACCGCCCCATAAGCTTAATAAGCCTGGTATGCAAAGCTATGGAGAGGATCATAATGGAACTCATAAACAAAGACATAGGGGACTTGCAGACATTGGACCCGACCCAGTTTGGCTTTGTCAAAGGCAGATCATGCCTTTTGAACTTGGTTGACTTCTTCGAAACAGTCACCAAGGCCATTGATGAGGGAAAAGCAGTCCATACAGCCTACCTTGACCTTGCAAAAGCTTTCGACACAATACCCCACTCAGGTATTATAGAGAAACTTACCAGCTTAAATGTAAACCTATATGTCACAAGATGGGTTGCAAACTGGCTAAAGGACAGAACCCACAGGGTTAGTTGCTGGCACCATGTCAGACTCCAAGCCGGTCACAAGTGGTGTCCCACAATGCTCAGTCCTTGGCCCCCTGTTGTTCGGCATCTACTTCTCAGAAGTACAGGCAAACATAGGGGGACTATGGCTGACAAAGTTTGCAGATGACTGCAAACTGGGCGCCATAGTGGAAAGTACATCGGACACAGATATCCTTCAGAGGGGTCTCACGGAAACTGATAGCTGGTGCCAGAGCCATGGCCTGAAGATAAATGCCAAAAAATGTATAGTCATACCCTTCGGGAAAAACAAGGTAACGCCAAGCTACCATATAGGTGGCAATCCACTAAGCACAGAAGAGGTTATCAGGGACCTGGGGACCCAGGTTGACAGTGGCCTTTCTTTTGACACTCACATTGCTAAAGTGGTTAGAAAGACCTTCTACATTGCCTACCTGATCATGAAGGGATTCACATCCAGATCAAGTGAGGTCATTGTTCCCCTGTACTCTTCACTTATCAGACCAATGATCGAGTACAATGCCCCATTCGGGATGTATCTCACCCGACACCTGCAGCAATTGGAGAGACCCCAAAAGTTCCTCACCAAAAGGATAAAGGGATTCCAAAATCTGTCATTTGCTGCCAGACTGAAGAAACTCCAGCTCTATTCAGTCGCATACCATCTGGTCAGAGGTGACCTGTGCCTGACATACAAGGCCATGTCCAAACCGGAATTAATGGACATGCTCCACCTCAAAAAATCCAAATCTACCAGATCCACTAGAGCAAGCAACTTAAACCTTAGCACGGATATAAATAAGACATACTGGAGGGATAGATTTGTCACTCAGAGACTCCCTATGCTGTGGAATAAAATCCCAGTCCATGTGAGGCAGAGCACCTCGCTGGCTCTGTTCAAGAGAAATCTTGACCGGTGGATGGGAGATCATAGGTTTACCCCGGGAATCATCTCTGTGTCACTGCTGGACAGAGGCACAACAAACTAATGGGCACAATATTTTTTAACATAAGGGGTGGCGTAAGCCACAAAACTTTGGGCTAGGCTTATAAATGCCTTAGGGCAGATAGCCTAGTATAAACCTATGAACCTATGAACCTATAAAAGACCAGGCTGAGAGTAAAGCCCTTCAGAGCATTACTGCCACCGAAGAGTATGTTCCTCTGAGGTTTTTGAGGATTGATAATCTGCTTCTGCTTTCCATTCCTGGCCAGATGAGCTCCCTTTGGGAAAAAAAAAATATTTTCTTATATTTAATGATGCTTTATTATTTTCCTCTTCAGGAAAGTTATTTTGAAGCTAAGATTGTTGTGTTTTAATAGACTGTCAAGACTGTAACATACTTTTAAATGGAGCACTACTTTTTTTTTTGTCAGTTTTCAAGTAGTGTAAAGAGTGGAGAAATTGTTTATGTTTTAATTGTGGGGCTGCCATAGTATTTGAAAGTGTTTTTACAGTGTTTTTTTTCTCTCAAAAAAAGTAACTTCTGTGGACTGATCGTTTTACCAGCATTTGCTGTTTGTCTTCCCTCAGAAAAAAGAACCATTTTTGTTCCCAAGGATCTGTTCAAGTGGTTGCAGACAGTAATACAGTCTTGCAGTACATCAACAAGTAAGGGGGAACCATGTTTTTACCCACTTTGCAGACTAGCCATGTTAGCTTAAGATATAGCTGAATAGCACAATCTTAATCTACAGGCATCTTACATTCTTTTAGAGCAAAACTGTGTGGCAGACAAGCTGAGCAGGACCAGACAGACACTCATGAACTGAAACTAGATCAAAGGGTATTCCAAGATGTAATCCATATGTGGGGAGTTCCTCTAGTAGACCTCTTTGCCTCCTCTCTGAACATTCAAATGGCAAAATTCTGTTCTAGGACTCCATGCAAGAAGGCCAGGAAGACAGAGGCCATCTCTTTTTTTTGGCTAGGAATGTTCCTGTATGCCTTTGCACTAATATCCAAGTTACTTCTGAAAATTCAGAATGAATCCCATAAGATCATTGTGGTGACTCCATTCTGGCCTTGGCAACAGTGGTTCTCCCTTCTTTTGGATATGACTAGAGGCAGTTACCACAAGCTTTCTCACAGAATGGATCTATTAACATAAGAAAGGTGGTGTTTGATACACCCTGACAACCTTCATCTTCAGGTGACTACCTGGTTCTTAATTCCTTTTAGGCACCTGTTCTCAGAGGTTGTGCAGCAGGTATTAATGGAGGCAAGAAAGCCTGCTGCTAGAAAATCATATACTAACAGATGGAAAAAGTTTTCTAGTTGGTGCCAACAACATAAGCAGCACCCATCCGGGGCTGTTTGTCATCTGTTTTTTTATAGTATTTGTGTTACCATCCTATTCTTATTCCTCTATCAAGGTTAATGTATTTGCCATTTCAGCATGTCAGCCTATGGATCCTCCCTTTTCAAGTCAGCTTCATGGCAACATGACTTGAAGGGGGTTTTGCATAAGAATCCTCCAAGTAAACTGGTGGCCCCTCTTTGAGATCTTAATTTTCTGCTAGAGAAGCTAACACTCATTCCATTGGAACAATCTAATCTGGGTGACTTGAGGTTCTTAACTTAGAAAACAGTTTTATTGATTGCTCTGACCTCTGCAGCTCTGACCTCTGCAGGAAGGGTATCTGAGTTACAATCTCTTATGGTGAGTCATCCCTCCCTCATTTTCCATAGGGATAGGGTTTCTTTGAGAACTAACACTTCTGAGCCTATAAATGAGTGAGAAGGGATACTCCCATACCTTGGATGTCCACCGTCATCTCAAGTACTATCTTGACAGAACTATATTTTTCATATATCCAGATCATTTTTTTTATTTCTTGTGAAGGTAAGAAGAATGGGCAACCTGTGTCAAAACAGACCGTTTCCGAATGGTTGTCTAAGACTATTACTCTCTGTTATAGTCACCATGACAAATCTTTACTGGTCAGGGTCAAGGCCCACTCTTCAGAAACTTGGATTAATCTATTGGCTTTTTGGAATGGGCTGGATTCTAGAAGCTGCTCCTTGGTCCTCTGTGCATACTTTTACAAAGCACTGTAACCTTAATTCCTTCTCTAGGACAAGATTATGTTTTGCTAGGACCATTCTCTAGCTGCTCCTGGATGATCTTCTTTTATTTTTCCAAATATAGTTAGCTGTGAAAATATACCCATATAGCTAAGGCTACTGCAGCAATGATCAATATGCAGAACATAGTTGAACTGATCATAACAGTAGATGTGAGAATGATCACTGCTGCACTAGCAGTTTCCTCCATCCCCCTTGATTTTTGGGTGTGTTTTTTTATGACAGGGTGTAAATAAACATTTATGTTTTGTTATTCCTAGCATTGTCCTGTCAGGGCTCAGACTCCCTCTCTCTCCTGGCAGGAAAGCTCAGAAGGGCTTTGCACCCAAACGTGTCTTGTAGCCAGTACATCTCAATCTGCTTGACAGTTTGGGCACATAGAAGGTGCTCAGAAACTTTGGAAGCTTGCCAGCTGTTGTATCGTTGGCAGGATATAACCCATATAGCTAAAGCTACTATAGCAGTGGTAATTTGAACGTGTACTGTTATGGTAAGTTCATCTTACACAACTCTACTTTCAGTCTGCTGAAATTGTCCATTCATCGCAACCTTCCAAAACTGTTATAAACAGTATGATGGATATGCTTATGAAAAGGATTTTCCCATGATAAGCTAACCATTGAAATTATCTCTACTGTTTCAAGACAAATGAAAACATGATGGAAAAGAAAAAGGAAATCAGACCAAAGAAATTAGTCTGTCAGGCAGTCAAAACAGGTGTTACTTTCTAGAATTTGATATTATATGTGACATTTCTCACTATGAGTGAATCGAGATGGTGTATAAGTGTGTAAGCTAAAGCAAGACCCACTTTTCTTGACATAGAATATAGAGGGACTGAAGTGATGTCAAAATAGGAAGTCCCATCAGATGTGTCTATTTGTTTGACCTATAATAATAATAATACATTTTTTAAAACTATTTATAGGAATACTTGGATTATCTTATGGTGCTTTAATGGCTTAAACACTTATTTCTGATGGTCATAGATTTATATGCCTGCATTTTGTGGAAAGCTGGAGAAAAGTGTAACTGAACTAAGAATATTTATTAAATCCTTGAATATAATACTGCTGTTTACTAAAAAGGACAATAGTTCATGTGTTTAAAAAAAATACAAGCGTGTTTGTATCCATTAGCCATTCAGTAATCCATGCTTTTGAAAATGCACATGCGTAAGATATTTATGGCTGTAAAAATCCAATGTATTTTTGGAGATAAGAATTTAATAAGCTTGCAGTTGATGCATTAACTACTTTATAAAATAATAATAGTCCTTTAATAAAAATGCTGGTAAGGGTGAGGCAGTTCTCCTATTAGATAAAGATAAATATATTGTTGCAAATAGACAGTTATTGGATAATTATAGATTTTTACAAGAGAATTAGTAAATTAGATATGAGCTGTTACATTACTAATATTAAATCTTGTATTTTTGATACGAGTGTGAATAATTGTGTCACAAATGATTTGTTGAATTTTTTTTCACATGGAACATAGGGTGATACCCATGTTTTAAAGATTACCTAAAATATATAACAAATGAGACCAATACTCTCTTCAAGAAGATGGATTACTGAACCCCTTTCAATATACCTAAAGAATATTCTGAAGGTCTTTGTTACCAAAACAGTTAGTTTTGTTAAGGATAGTGATGACTTTTTTTAACTGAGCTTTATAAATGAAAATCTGAGAATAAGTTTTCCAAACCAAGTTTTGTCACACTTGACATTGATTATTTATTCACTGTCACTTTGAATGAATATGGGATAGAACACATTATAAATTTTTAAGTAGATATAGTGTTTTAGTAATATGCTTATTAATACTATACGTGACCTAATACATTTAGTGTTGGATAATAATGTACCAATAACCAGTACATATCTCAGACAATGGAGACCAGGATAACAATAAACCACACAAAATGTGGGCGAGTGACATTACAGACAAGCAGATTGGTGCAAGCATGTATGGGTGTGCCTCCATTGAAGGCTGGGCATCGGGCTGGCAACTCTGCACCATAAAATCCACTGCCAGTCATGAGCTGACCGGAATTCTACTATGGCAACCCCTAACCAGGAAAAGCCGAAAGACTTTTTTTAATGTATTTTTACATAAGGAAGATTTGTTTCTACAGATATCAGGTATAGGTATGAGAGTGCCTATGTTTAATACATATGCTAATTTTGTATTATTACAGCAAGAATACTAATATAGTTATGGTGAGCTTAATGTTGTTGTTGTTGTTGTTGTTGTGTCTTTTGGCTTTTCCCGGTTAGGGGTTGCCACAGCAGAACTCCGGTCCGCTAATGATTGGCAGTAGATTTTTACGTGCTGAGTTGCCAGCCCTGACGCACAACCTTTAACGAAGGTACACCCATTCACGCATGTCTCCACACAGAAGACGCTTTAGCTGAGAATCGAACAGTGAGCTTAATATGTTTCGAAATAAGATGTTATTTTCTAAATGCTTTGTGGATGATATTTTCTTGCTATGGAATGGTATTGTGGATAAATTGGGATTCTTTTATTAAAATATAAATACGGTAACAGTTTTTTTCCAGATTTAAGATGTCTTTATCTGAATACAAGATTAATTTCGTAAATATACTAGCTATTTATAAAAAACTGTTAAAAATATGTAGGCATAGTCTACATCCAGAACATATTTTTCAAATATTCAATGAAGCCAGATGATTAGAACCTCAATGAGAACTAAGAATATAGATGTATGTAATACTGAATTATGTGATCTTGAGGCAGAGTTTGGATCTCTAGGCTATGATGATGCATTCACTGCTGGTTAAAAGGACAAGTTTTGATGGAAAGAAATGTTAGAGACACCCACTTTTGTTGAGTTAGAATACTATAGGACTGAAGTGATGTGTAAATGGGATGTCCCATCAGATGTGTCTTTGTTTGCTCTACAATAATCATACATAATTTTTAAGATATTTATAGGATTGGATTATATTATTGTCCTTTAATGGATAAAAACACATATTTCTGATGGTCGTAGATTTATATTTAAGAATTCAGTGAATTTAAAGAGGCAGTTATGCTTTAAGAAGCAAGGAGTTAGATTAAAAAGCCATGGAAGAAAGGAGACACAACCACGTTGTAATACATTTTGTAATACATTACTGATGATAATATATCTACCGGTCAGATAACTAAGAAGCATACCTTTCACCTGTCCAGATTTTCACAGAATGTCCAAATTTTTGCCTCATATTTTTGGTATGTTCCTCACAAAATTTTGGTTTTCTGGTAAATCATTGGGGACTGAAGACAGAAAATAATGATAGGCATTTGAGTTTCAGTCTTCATACCCTTCAGAAAATCCATGGTAATATAAATCCTGTTATTTCTTAATTTGTATGAGTGATATTTTAAAATTGTCCCTAATTTGGGGCCTTTGTCCCCCCCATTATTTATGGCTACATCCAGATGTCATGCTCTACAAGGTTGAGAGGTATACTAAGAAGTAATATTTTCTGCACACATTTGGTACATGTAACAAGGTGAATAGGATTTACTTAGCTAGATGTAAGAAATGTCCAGTGTTTTATGTCAGTAAGATTAATAGAATGTAAAAACTCAGAATTTGTGAACATTATTCTGATATATGTTACACATTCTGATATATGTAGAGGGACATAGACAAATGCATTATATATGCATATTAAAATGAAGGTAATCACGTTTTTAGAGTTTAATGTAATAGACATTGTAAAGATGGATATAAGAGATGGCGATGACATTTAATTTACTCATGAAAAGAAATAAAAAATGGATATGTATGTTAAGGACAGATCATATTCAACTAGTTTAAAAATAGTTCTCAAATCCAGCCATTGAGGAAATACAATATTTTATTAAATTTTATATATTTAATGTGTTAATGTGTGTGTGTGTGTGTGTGTGTGTGTATATATATATATATATATATATATATATATATATATATATATATATATATATATATATATATATATAAAGATAAATAGATAAATATGTACATGCACACACACGCACATATAAATATAGAGATACATGGGTGTGTGTATATATATATATATATATATATATATATATATATATATATATATGTGTGTGTGTGTGTGTCTGTGTGTATATATATATATATATATATATATATATATATATATATGTGTGTGTGTGTGTATATATGTGTATAAATATATATATATATATATATATATTATATATATATATATATACACACATACGTATATGTGTGTTTATGTATATATACATAGTACTCAACAGATGCTATTTCTTAATGCACATATAATTATCATTACTTTGTAAACACATAAAATGGAATATACTTTGTTTTTAATTGAATAATTGATGTTTTGTTTGACATAGAATCAATAACTACTTTATCCAATGCTCTGTTTTTGGTTATACTTGAGAAAGCACTCTTGTGCAAAAGCTTTTGTGTGTCGTGAACAATATAGACTTTCACTGTGGTGTTCTTAAAACCAGTTTTGTTTATTGTGTTTTTTGTGATATCTTTTCCTCAGAATTATAGTTGTTTGAGCTACCCACTTTTTTGTAATGCAAATTATAGCCCCTACCACTTCAGGGATGTAGGCAAAACTATAAATTCCACTAATTATGGTGGTTCCATCCCCTGCCATATTGGGAAATCAGATATGGTCTTCCACATTTGATAAAAAGTTACTGAGGTATATTTTGACTCTTTTAAAGTCTCATTGTGAGATATCCAGTGTGCCCCAGTTTGTCTCTCAATGGCCACAGTTGTTAGAATTGTAAAGCTATATATATATATATATATATATATATATATATAATGGCTTCAACTGATATGGAAAGTCTGTGCTTCTTTCCCTTCCAATATGTTATCCATATATGTTAATCATTACCCACATACTGCTTCTGTCCTTTCAAGGTGGTATAGTAACTCCTGCTCTCTCAGCTAATTTGATGCATCTTTTTGTCATCATCTAAAAAATATCTGCTGCTTCTCTAGGTTTTTTGTTATTGCAATGCTATGACTTTTGGTGCACTTTCTGCTTTTACACTGATGCACAAGCACTGTGCCACATCACGCCTGGTGACAACGAATTGTGACCTGCTTTTCCTGATCTGCATTTGCATTCATTTATGTCCTCATTACGGTGTGCTTCTTAATTTGCATTTCATTGTAGTGTCATTTGCAAATTTCTTGTTTTGCACATGTTGGCACATTTCCCTATAGTGCTAAGTGTTTTTATAAACTGCTACTGAGCTGTGTTTTCAGTACTGGACTACACTGCATACTTTGTAGTTTGATCACTAGCTTAAATGTTTCTGGCTGGTATGCCTGATTTATTGTTAAACTCCCCCATTATTTCTACCATACATTCAAGAATCCTTAGTCTATGATTATTTCCACATTAACACATGACAATTATTGAGGGTTCTACATTTTAGAGATAAGGACATGGCAAAAGCAGCTATGAATCTAAGCTTTGTTCCTCAAATACTCCTAAAAAAGGTGGATAGTGTGGCTACTAGTTTTGGAATCTGCTTTCTCTGAAAGTCTGGTACAGTCATTCAAACACTTCATGTGGAAACTCAAAAGTTCAACACTCTCCAAACATTTTCCACAATCAAACTATAAATGTGCTTTCCAAGGTTCTTTATTTATGCTGGAATATCAGTATAGTTAACCAACATTGCATATGTGGTATGACAAATTGTATGACCACTCACGAATAAAGAATTACCACTTTAGTTCAAAACGTTCCTACCGTGCTGTATACTAATGCCCTACCCATCTCATCCCATCATATTACCTTGTTTGACACAGCATTTTAAAATTAAATATATTTCTAGATTACTTTTATTTCCTAACTTGCTCATCAATATCACATTGCTATTTTTTATTTTCTTTTCTAGCTCACCCAATCACATGGTCAAACTCTACACTGCATTCTGTCCCTCGACTGCTACACTGCCAGCTCAGACAAGAATTATTCCAAAGTGGACGATCACTTTAATACAACCCCCATTACTTTGTTATTCCTTCACCCTGAGTCTCAGAATTATGTCTTTGGGGCACTCATTGAATGATCTGCAGGATTCAAGTTGTTTTCCATAATCCCCTGTATGCTGGTAATAAATACATATACAGTCGTTGTTGTGTCTTTTGGCTTTTCCCGGTTAGGGGTCACCACAGCAGAACTCTGGTCTGCTAATGATTGGTAGTTGATTTTTATGTGCCGAGTTACCAGCCCTGATGCACAACCTTCAACGAAGGTATACCCATTCACGCATGTCTCCACGCAGAAGACGCTCTAGGTGAGAATCGAACCGGACAGCATCTTATTGTGAGGCAACAACACTACCACAGCACCACCACCATGGGTTTAATAAATACACATACAGTCAGTAGTCTTATTTGTCTAATGGGGGCTTGTCTCCCATCATATTCCCTCCACAGTGCATGCTACAACAACTCCAGGTGATGCATTGACTGCAAAGCCCTCACAGCTAGGTATAGTCCTACCAGTCATGCCATTACATCTCCAGGAAATGCAGTGATGCAGAGCGCTTTCATCTTGGTAGTCTTACCTGTCATGCTACTACAACTCCAGGTGATGCATTGACTGCAGAGTTTTTGCAACTTGGCACATTCTTATCCATCATGCCATTACGTCTCTAAAAATGCACCAACTGCAGAGTACTTGCAACTAGGTACAGTTTTGTCTATCTAAATGCTTCTTAAAGGACTGGTAAACATAATGGGCTTCACTATGAAAGACTTAGTCAAATGCATTTGCTGTTTTCTGATGGCCATGTGGTACAGTTTGTAATCCCCCCACACCCAGACACTTTATTTCAATACCTGGTCAAACACTATCATGTGTACATTCTGCTCTTATTATGTGTGGGCCTACAGAGTATGGCACGCATGCAGGTGTTAAAAGTTTGAATGTCAGTGAAACTGTTTTTCTGACATATTTGCATGTTTAAGCTACCTGTTGACTAAAAGTGTTTGAAACAGTTAAGAACTAAAACTTTTTAATGCAGTTACAATTAAAATGATTATATTTCTCACATGAATGCTTGCATTTATCCCCCATTCAATGACTCAGAAGTAAAATATTATCAAATACTGTTGTTCAGTTTGCTTTTGACTCTGCTACAAGAATGCTGTTTTACAGTTAATAGTTTCTTTTGTCATTGTTCTGCAGCTGTTGGAGTAATTTACAGTAATATATCACTGCATTAGACACACAGATGTATAATGGACAAGTGAATTGCTGCTCTGTTTTTTGAATTTCACTATTAAGGTTTGGGGGTTGACATATTGTTTATGGTGTTTACCTCACAGGTACTAGGTATTAGGGTTAGATTCTTACCTTTGAATGTTTATTGGCTAGGATTAAAATGTCTGGCAAGGACCGCTAGCCTAGTTCCAAAACAATGGTGTTGAATGCGCTCGAAATACAACCAGTAATCCAAAAGAGAGCACAGAGTTGCGAGTCCACAGAAAGAAATTTATTAGCAAAAAGTTGTCCACAGGTTAAGCACTTTCATCAAACTGAATGACTTCTTCAGAACAATTAACTAAGAACTTCACAGTTTAAATAATCAAAACTTTAAAATCATTGGTACCGCTAGCCTAATACCTATGAATGTGAAGTTATGCAGAGCTCTGCCTCTTATGTGAAAGGAGTACTTATGTTCATGCATGAAACTGCTGATAGTGTTTTGCTTTTGTTCATAGGTAATTGTTAGGCGTGTTATCCAGGAGACCATTTAGGATCTAAGCCCAATGTTTCCAAATTGCCCCAGAGCATTCTCTGGTGAAGTGACTTGCTCAAGATCACAGAGTAGGCAGATGATGGCTGAAGAGAATAAAACCCTTGTATACCACAGGAAGCAAATTATTAACCGCTCTGAACAGCTCACTGCTCTGTACTAAGACTATTCCATTAGGGGATTCAACTTCATAAATAACAGTTTAGTTAAAAAATATACCAGAAAGATTAAGGGTGCTTATAACTGTAGGTTATGACAGACATGAGCCCACTGCTGCATGTGATTAAAGCATGGAGTGAAAGCATGATGTGACGTGCTTACAAATAATTCTCATTTTGCCTTTCTAGCTAGGATCTTCTGTCGCATGTGGCATACATGTTTTTAGAAAGCTGTAATGTGTCACATCTGCCAGTTTGTGAAATAACCCAGTGTGACATGTCTGTGACACCTTATTCTGCATCTAGCTCTTTAAAAATGTAAAAAAAAAACATTGCTGCACTGTTTAGACTAAAGTCACATCTGCTGTATCTCACTAATTTTTTACATTGTAGCCAGGGTAGGGACTATGTGTATGGTTACTCAGTTATTGTGCTGATGAGGAAGCTAAAGTAATTTCTCAAAGCAAATTAATTAAGTGCGGTACCACAGATGATGCCCTAATAACATCAGATGTTTTGTGTGGCAAATCCTTTTACTCCCTTGCATATGGTGATATGTATAAGCACCGTCAACTCTAATCCACCCAGCCTCCAAAATGCAATTAGTTCCTCATTTTGCTGCTTCACTGTTCTCAGCCTAAACCCTTGGCAAGTGACTGTGCTTCTAAAATAGATTAACCTTAATGACGTTGAGACATGGAACATAGTTTAGGATTCTGGGGCATCACACAAAGCATAGGAATGTTGAAGGTATTTTATTAATTAATTTATTTATTTATTTGCATTTTTTTATTGGGAATGACCAACTTGGCAGTGGAGAAAAGCTCTAGTTTAATGTTGTTGTTGTTGTTTGTCTTTAGGCTTTTTCCCAGTAAGGGGTCGCTACAGCGGAACTCCAGTACACTAATGATTGGCAGTAGATTTTTACGAAATGCCGAGGTGCCAGCTCGACGCCCAACCTTCAATGAAGGAATGCCCATTTACGCACGCATGTCTTTCGAACGCTACCGAACCACGAGGAGGACATGCAGACTCCACACAGAAGGCACTCCCAAGCCACGCCTTGAATCAAATGGGAGAACCTCTTGCTGTGAGGTAACAACGCTACCGCCGTACCACCGCGGAAACCAGAAAAGCTTTAGTTTGATAAATAATAAAAAAATTAAAATTGTACTAGAAATAAAATAACTTAAAACATAAACATTAAGCATGATACAGGTTAAAATAAAGGTATGGATACAATAAATATACAGTTAATGCAAGGATAACAGAGGAATCCATGAAAGTAAGTACAAAAATGCATTGTGCAAATAGAGAGCATTACATATAGGATAATGTACAAACTGGAAAGAAAGATGAGCTCAGAAGTTATTTAGAGCTGGAGAAATTCACAAGTGATATGAGAGTGAAAGTGAAAGAAAGCATGAGGATCATGTGATTTCATGTCATTAAGAGCATCACAGATAGAAACTTATGTAGTGAGTTATAGAAACATATCATACAGTGAGTTAGATTATGGAAGGCAGAAAATAAATGAGTGCTACATACAACTGAGGGAACTATGCCTGGCCTTGCAGTAACCATTTACTTGTAGTGAGGTGAATAGAAATGTTGCACATGATCTTTTGCAAGAATTTTCTTTCATCTTTGTATGCAAACCTTTGTCTATAAATGACTGAATTCTTAAGTGGTTTCTGAGAACATTGTCAGACACTCTCAAGCCTATCCCTTCATGATGAGATAAAAGCATAGGGCCCGACTAAACACACTGGTGTAACATACAGCAACAAGGCTTTGGCTGGACTTGGGTCACAGATATTAATGACAGACACCATGCTCATGGGCAGATGACCTTGTCCTGTTAAGCTTTCAAATACTGCCACATGGATGTGTAGATTTGAGAGTCACGCTTAATGACATTCAGGGTGCAGATGTAATGTAAACTCAGGTTTCTTGCAGTTCTTACTTCTTAGTTAAATACTGACGTTTTAACATCTGAATCTGAGTCATATGCTTGCTTTGTTTAAGGTGAATATCTTTGTTAGTAAATTAATAACTTAATATCTGCAGCTGCTAGCTTGGTGAGAGTTTTAAAAATAATAAGACATATTTCAGGAGATTTTCTTTAGTAGCCCTGAAGGCTGCTATAGAAAGAAATGAAGGTAGGAGCAGATTTCTCTTGAGATATCACAGTAACTTCATTGAATCTGTAAGCATAAGGATATCCTACATTAGAAATGGATTAAACATTTGAGAGGGAAATTAGCACTGGGATAAAACAGCCCAAAGCAAAGATACAGCATAGTAAATGGGTGAGAGTCAAGCATTACTCTATGCATAATTCTTTTTTTCTGTTATTTGCTAAATGAGATATGAGTATAGACAGCACATCTTTTATATTGAAATAAGAATAAAACCTGAATTTTGCTTTATCTATAGATAGATGTTAAGCATGAATATAAATATACATGAATCACCATGATTGCGCTCTGCGTGTGGGAAAAGGATACTTACCAGCCCTGTTAGTCGTCAACTAAGGCATAAGAATGACCATTGCTGACCACTTCAGAGCATCAGTTAGTAGCTAAAATATGTTTGAAACCTCTTAGATTCTGAATAAGGTGTTTAAAAGTTTTAAAGCTAGCTGTTTGTCAGAAGGATACTACACTTCTGGCTGCTGTCTGTATGTCAGTGTTAAGTATTTTATATCTTTCAAAGAGTGATGATAGTAGAATGTCTGCGATACATAGTCCTATGCCATTGGGGGATGGTGGTAGAGCATCATATATTCCCTGTATTTTATCCCTGGCTGTGATTTTATTTAGATTAGCTGACTGAATTAATTTGGTTGAGTGGCAACTGTTTGTCAGATGTCACATTGTACCATTGTACAGACAGTGTGATAGTGTTTGTTTATAGTCCATGTTTTAGTGACCCTCATTTATGCCATGGTAAGGACTCCTGTGGTACAGTTCCTAAATATTTTATCCAAATTCCTACATTTATCAATGTATGGTGTGAGTCTACTGTCTTTTCTTAGCTGACCTGTTGAGAAAGGTGTCACAAAGCAAACAACAATGCAATAGTATCCTTATATTAGTGTTCTGAAGTAAACCATTGTTGTTGCATATGTGTGTGTGTGTGTGTGTGTGTGTGTGTGTGTGTGTGTGTGTGTGTGTGTGTGTGTGTGTGTATATATATATATATATATTTACACACACACAGACATGTACATATATACACACACATACACATACTCACCTAAAATAAATTACATAAATATATTGTTTATATACGTCATGGAGTGAGTTACCATATTATATTAGCAGATGTGTTTAGGTTTTAACTTGGCAAAACACTTGAATCACAATATTTCTGCTAAACTTGTATCAAATCACACATAGCAGAAGCTTTTTTTTTTTCATTTTGAAAAACCTGCTCAGTCGCTGCAACAACTGGATATACAGCAAAACCGACCAGTCTTTATTCCTTTTGTAAGATGTCTTTTCTAGACACCTTGTCTACTATTACAATACCTGGTAAGTTTGCATCTATAAATTTTTGATGCGCTTGCATCTTTTATAAAATGCCTATCATTATGGTGCACTGTACCCATACCTCTCAATCTGTTAGTACAAGAAATCTGGACAAAGTCCGACAAAATGGGGGGGGGGGGCAAAAATAGTGAAATATATTTTAAATATTGTTCTTATAAACTTAGAAAGTTGCTAGATTAACATGGTTTGCTTTAACATACATTTTCAGAAGGATTTGAAGTCTGAATCATTATGTCATTATTTAGTGATTTCAGTCCTCAGAACATCCCAATGATTTGCCATAAAACCAGAAATTTTATGAGAAACAGACCAAAAATATGATCCAGAAATCTGGACAGTTGAGAGGACTGTGCCCCTTTTTCAAAATTGTATTCAAAATATGAATATATTACAGTGTGTGCCTTGACAGTTAACCAAACCCCTCTTGACCAGAATCAACAAATCCATTGCAAATGTTGAAACTACAAAGGTAGTGGTCCATCACAAAGGTCCAAAGTATGTCTCAAGTTTTGCCCTTTGAGCAGATATACAGCTATATAGTTTGTATCCAGACAACAGTTTCTTGTTTGATGTTGCGATTACCTAACCTGTGACATAAAACAAATTGCATCTACATCTATATCTGTTACACTTGTCACCATCACTATAGACATATGGAAGGGCTTCATGGTACTGTAGATAAAAAGGAGGTGATGGAACATTTTCAAGCAGTTGGCAGCAGTTGTATCTTGGCCTTTCATCCTGCATCAGTTGAACCATGTGATATTTTTTCACATGCCTGCAAAATTAAATTTTTTTCCTTAAAATCTAGCAACCATTTTGCCATGTTCTGAGAATGAACACCTCTAGCTTTCCTTGTAAGAAACATTTTAATGATTCATGTGGTATTTGCAGTGTAGTGTTTTATCTTTGTAACAGCCTAGTGTACTGTTAAGACATGTTTTGTTGAAAAAGTTGAACATTTTACAACTGAATCTAACTGCCTAGAAAAATAAGTAGAGGGCAGAGCTCAGATTTGACTCCATCTACCTCCTATGTCACATTTTGTAGCAACACAGGTGAAACAGATAAATCACTAACGTGTACTTGCATATAAAAATATTCTGATGGTTCAGCTATCATCATAGCATTATCAGTCAATGCATTTATAGAGTACTTTGCCTCCAAACCACAAGGCATCAAAAATCTAGGTTACAGCTTGATGAAAATATACAGATAAACTATTTTGTAGGCAAATATTAGAACAAAAGGGTTTTGATCCATAATCTCCATGAGATGGGCCCAATATACCTGTGCTACTGCAATCTGCAACATCTTTTTGTGTCTTTAACATTTAATTCGATTGTTATGCGTTTAGCAAATCTTAATGCAGAATCAGCCCTCAAAAGCACAGAGAAACGCTTCACTGTTGTCAAGACATGAACATGTTTATATGGTCAGTTAATTCAGGTGTTCCTGTTACCAAATGGGAAGCCATTGTTGTACATTCCTTTGCTAACCTGAAATCAGTTACCTAATGTGACAATCCACCTTTCTCCTTCACTGCAGAAATCAGACTACTGCATACTGAATTCACTTTTACTACTAACCTGCTCATCTTATGCTCTCTTATAGCTCCTTTCATATATAGCCAATATTCTTTAATAATCTTTCCTGCTTTTGAAGCAGACATTTTCATTGCATGCAGTTTGCATGACAGTATCTGAAATTAAAGTAGTTTACTTTTAAAGCTATAAATAAGAAAATCTACTTTGCAATTTGTGTTTTAAATCTGTCATATCTCTGGTAGAAACATACGTTCTGAAAGTTAGATTACTTCCTCTTCTCAAGAACAGTTAGCTACAGTGTCTTAAGAACATTCTTTATCTTTCCATATGTATACATAACTGGCAAAAAAGCCAGAACATCCATTTTTAAGATAGTAGCATTAGGATTCCGATGTAGCTAGAAAGATTATCTGAAGTCTAGCATTTAATGATTTACTCTAATAGCCTGAGGTTCTAGCTCCGACAAAAGCTGCGTTTTCCTGGATTTTCTTGTAAAGACTGTTTAGTGACTGTCATTACAACTCCTTTCACAATGTATTTTCCCATGGCACTCTTATAAAACACCTGTCATCATATCCTTTAGACAAACAGCAAGGATGGAAAGGAGGAGGCTGAAAGCGTACCATCAGTCGTTATTAACCTAAGGCAGGTGACAACACTCTACCTTAACTGAGTCAATACTTTCATTTTCATAGTATTCAATCTGATCTGTAGCAATAACATTTCAGTAGCAGCCATCACATTTTCTTTTGTAGCATTGCTAACCTCACTAGCAAGTCCGTTTATCAGTACATCAACTTGCAGTTGCACTGCACTGTACAATCCTACTGTTCACGTCAGAGCTGGCAAAATTCGAATCACAGAAGTAACAGTGATGAAATTCACTGCTCTCTTCAGTTTGATTTATACACCTGGGACCACAACACCCTTGATACTGTTCTGTACTCTGAATTCTTCATGTCTTGTCCTTTTTTTTCTTCTCTGTTATGTCTGCATAAAACTGATGACATTCTTTTCCCTTTATAACCATCTTGTCTGCAAGGAAAACAGGGAAGAGCCTTCCTATTACCTTCAGTAATCTAATCTTCTGCTTCAAATGACAAAACTTTCTACATTTGTGACTGCAATGTTTCTTTCAGGGTAATGCAGTTCTGTTTCCTATCTTCTTCAGTGCATGGGACAGTGATGTAGCAGATTCTGCTACCAAAGTCTTAGTGGCATTGTCTAACCATGACATTTTCTAAATAAACTTATCTGTGGAGATTACTGCCTAGGTTGCTTCATGATATAACTAACACCATGCACCATTTCCATGTTTAGCCTTTTCTATAAGACTGCCATTTCTTTCAATAATAAAACTGTATAGTGATTTAAGAGTTAACCTGCTAGCACCATGAGCAGTAAATGTCATAGCCTTTAGTCTTTTTTTTTACTTTGCTCTTTTGCCTGGACATTTCACAGTCTAATTTTCTTTCAATAGTTTTATCAAGTCTGTTTCATAGAACCAAATTTATTCATAGTTGTTTGGTCTATAAACAGATGGTTGACAGATGTCAGACTATACATTCCCTGGTGTTGGGGAATATACACCTTCTCTGGTAATGGGTGATCTTGAAGTTAGAATAATAATTTATCAGGGAGTGTTATAGCATACATCTCAATCTGGAAACATCAAAAATCTGGACAAGGTCTATGAAAAATAGGTACAAATCTTGTATGCTGATTAACATAAAATGTGCATACATAATTATGTAACCCCGCCCACTCCAATGGAATGGTGGGATACCAACTTTCAAACGCAAACTGAAGAACTGACAACCAAAATATGGCACCACAGTCCCCCTGCAACCATTCCAATATCCCATTACCTGGCTGTTTCACCCCATTTACCATAAACACTAATGTGCATACTGCTTTACTTCTACAATGATTATTTGGATTTTATTTTTAGATTTTATAGCACAATGCACACACACTAATAGACCTCTGCTACACAAAGCAATACTGTCTCACAATGAAAATTGACAGCATTAAAACTTCTCTTACCTTGAAACTCACATTCATTGAAACAGCATTAAAACCCACACCACATCCAAAGAAAATGCATTCTGGCCAGTGGTGGATAAAGATTACCTTTGGGCTGTTTTCAAATCATAGGCCCCTTGAACACAAAACAAGAAACATACATGTGTTCTTTGAGACACCTTCCTGACTTTATTAAATTATATTCCTTGTATATTATAGCACACCTGTTAGACTTGGAATGCATTTTAAATTTATTGTTTGAACTTGAATTTTTCCAGTTGGCAGTGAAACAAAATGCATGAACCAATAATGACAAAACTGCCAAATTCAGAACATTTCCATCATAAAAGTCTACTTACACACACACACACACACACACAAACACGTGCGTGCTCGCACACACACACGTGTAAATACAACTGCAAACTGCCTAAATGTAAATCTTAACACTGAAGCCAGCCCGCATCTGCAAGCCCAAGTAAAATAAATCCACACACACAAATAAAACTGCAAGCTGCCTATAACTAAATCCTAACGCTGAAGCCAGCTGCATCTGCAAGCCAAAGTAAAAAAATCTGCACACTGAAGCCAAAAAGTAAATACAACTGCAAGCTGCCTAAACATAAATCCTAAATACCTTGTGGAACCAGCAGCATGCTGAAGCCAGCCTGCATCTGCAAGCCAAAGTAAAATAAATCCATGCACTGAAGCCAAAAAGTAAATACAACTGCAAGCTGACTAAACATATATCCTAAATACCTTGTAGAACCTGCAGCACACTGACGCCAGCTTGCATCTGCAAGCCAAAGTAAAATAAATATGTGACCCTCGTGGCTTGGAACCAGAAGCACCATTCGTGTACACATTCTCTATTTCTCTTGTGGCTAATACCTGCATGTGAGCAATTGTTCAATTCCGACAGGCTAGCAGGCTGTTTCACAGAGCTGACATTACACACGTGATGACATCAGTTCAAAATGCCAAACAATTTGTTTTTAAAATAAAAATACAGGAAATTCCAAAATTAAGGGGTGCCACTCAGGAATCATGGCACCCCATTATTTGGACCTCAAACCTTGGTAAAAACGGAGTAATTCAGTACGGTTGGGAGGTATGTGTTCTAGTCTTATGTCTTATAATGAATAATCACCAATGAGTTTAAAACATAAAACATCAAACAAACAAGCTCATCTACAATTAGTTTTTATCGGCACAACAATAGTCACAAAGAAGTATTTGCGGATGTGTGAATATAAACCAGAAGGTTACATTTGCAATTACCAAAAGTAAAACTAATAACTTTTTATGTGGGAAACATCGATTTGTAGTTATGCTGATGTGGTTAGCACTGACACAGGAATGTCGAATGTCGCAGTGTTGACTTGGCCCTGCACATGTTTTGAGTAAACTTCTCAGAACATGCAGTACATCAAGCAGTATTTTGGCAGGTGAGCAAGCCCCCCTTCAACCTCTGCTAATTATATCTATATATATATATATATATATATATATATATATATATATATATATATATATATATATATAGTAACTCCAGGATCACACAAGGGCAGGGAGCATATTCCCCTTTCCTAATGTTTTCTGCTACCACATAACTGCTGACCATCTGCATAGTTGACAAATGTGGGTCGACAATAGAGAGGTCGATCATACCTCCATTTGAATAGTCTTATGTAAACCATATATATTAAATATATATATATATATATATATATATATATACACACACACACACACTCACACACATATGCATATATATTTGTGTGCATACACACACACACACACACGTGTGTGTGTGTGTGTGTGTGTGTGTGTGTGTGTGTGTGTGTGTGTGTGTGTGTGTGTATAGCTATAGAGATATATAGCTATAGACAGTAATGTTGAATCACAAAATATCAACATGCTTCTGCACATACTCAACGATTACTTCTCAGAACATGCAGTAAAAGAAATGGTGATGTTTCAATAGAGTAATCCTCCTCCACTCTCTGCTAATTTTAAACATTTTAACCCCAAGATCATGCAACCTTGGTAAAAGGAGCATATTCCCATTCCCCAGTGTAGAATAATGTGTGTTGTACCTTTAACAAGCATTTCAAGGTTGGCACATGCATATAAATAGCAAGCACTTGCTAGCTTCAGTGCTATTTTGAGAGTACAGCAGAGAGTGGGCATGTATGAGTGTAATAGCTAGTTTGTTTATAAGTTTATCTAAGTTAAAGTTATTAAGCCTCAATCCTGATGTGTTAGTACATAGTAAAGCTGCTTAAACAGAACCCACAAAGACTTGTCCATATTACCCTGACTGGATGAATGACATGGTGTCAGAACCAGGATTCCAGAGACTGTTTTTCAGAGCTATGGGACGCAGAATTAAGAGGTGTGAGGTACAGAATTAACAGTGAAGGTAAACTAATAGAAACAAGCATGAAAAAGGGCCATAAACATACCAAGGTAATGAAAACTTGCATGAACGATTTTATAAAAAAGATAAAGCAGACCATTACAAGGGTACAAACCACATTATTAAACAAGCAAGAGGCACAAAAGGTTTATTCATGTAATAAAATGTTTAAAATTAAGATATTTGATAAAACGATTATAAGAAAAGCACATAAGGGGTTCAGAATTACATTGGAATTGCAAACGAGCATGTTTAGAGCAAATCAGGCATGTTTAGAGTAAAACGAGCACAAGAAAGTATAATGAGCATGGAAAAAGATTAAATGTGCAAAATGAATATAACAAGTGCAAAAAGGGCAAATTAAGCATAAATAAAGCAAGACAACTGCATGTTTTTTGGAAAAGTATTGTGTTTTGCCATAGCTATTATTTCGCATTGTGTTCAGGGCATAACTAGAGTTATTCAAAGCATCTCAAAGTGTGCAAAAAAGTTTACTGTGTGTGTTTATTACTGTGCATTTATTCTGAAGAGATTGTGTCCAAGGTGCTACTGTTTCTTAAAGTACAGTCAAAATACAGCCTTTTGAAAAGTTTCTTGTGTTGGGTGCGTCTATTCGTAGAGTAGATAAAATAAAAACAAACAGTAGAAACGTTAACTATTTACACAATCATTTTTAAATATTAAAATGTGGCACAACCCACCAATCAGAACAGTAAAACAATAACATTTGATTAAATAGCTAACCACCCCATTCAATCCTGGTACATTGTCTGCATTCACGTCTAAAAATCCATGCAAGTTCAACATTTTCTAACTTATTATTCACATTGCCCCTCTTATATTTTTATGTAGAACTTTGATCACCCTAAACATAAAATTATTAAAAATATAAGAGGGGGCAATGTGAATAATAAGTTAGAAAATGTTGAACGTGGCATGGATTTTAGAACTGAATGCAAACAATGTATTAATTAGTATATTGACTGGGGCGGTTAGCGTAAAGCCTGTTTTACAAAAGAAACAGATGATGTTGCATTAATTAATTTTTATCAATTGATTATCTAATTATTTAATCAAATGTTATTGTTTTACTGTTCTGGTTGGTGGGTTGTTACATTTTAATATTTAAAAATGATTGTGTACTTATATGCTCATACACTGAAGAAGGGGAAACCTGAAAGCTTTGTTCTATTAAAACAGTTAATGTTTCTACTCTTCATTTTTATTTTATCTATTTTGTGGTTATTGGACATGGTCTACTGCAGTTTTTGTTTTTCCTTATCTATTCAAACAAGCATGAAAAAGGGCCATAAACATACCAAGGTAATGAAAACTTGCATGAACGATTTTATAAAAAAGATAAAGCAGACCATTACAAGGGTACAAACCACATTATTAAACAAGCAAGAGGCACAAAAGGTTTATTCATGTAATAAAATGATTAAAATTAAGATATTTGATAAAACAATTATCAGAAAAGCACATAAGGGGTTCGGAATTACATTGGAATTGCAAACGAGCATGTTTAGAGCAAATCAGGCATGTTTAGAGTAAAACAAGCACAAGAAAAGTATAATGAGCATGGAAAAAGATTAAATGTGCAAAATGAATATAACAAGGGCAAAAAGGGCAAATTAAGAATAAATAAAGCAAGACAACTGCATGTTTTTTGGCAAAGTATTGTGTTTTGGCATAGCTATTATTTCGCATTGTGTTCAGGGCATAACTAGAGTTATTCAAAGCATCTCAAAGTGTGCAAAAATGTTTACTGTGTGTGTTTATTACTGTGCATTTATTCCGAAGAGATTGTGTCCATGGTGTTACTGTTTCTTAAAGTACAGTCAAAATACAGCCTTTTGAAAAGTTTCTTGTGCTGGGTGCATCTATTCGTAGAGTAGATAAAATAAAAACAAACAGTAGAAACGTTAACTATTTACACAATCATTTTTAAATATTAAAATGTGGCACAACCCACCAATCAGAACAGTAAAACAATAACATTTGATTAAATAGCTAACCACCCCATTCAATCCTGGTACATTGTCTGCATTCACTTCTAAAAATCCATGCAAGTTCAGCATTTTCTAACTTATTATTCACATTGCCCCTCTTATATTTTTATGTAGAACTTTGATCACCCTAAACGTAAAATTATTAAAAATATAAGAGGGGGCAATGTGAATAATAAGTTAGAAAATGTTGAACGTGGCATGGATTTTAGAACTGAATGCAAACAATGTATTAATTAGTATATTGAATGGGGCGGTTAGCGTAAAGCCTGTTTTACAAAAGAAACAGATGATGTTGCATTAATTAATTTTTATCAATTGATTATCTAATTATTTAATCAAATGTTATTGTTTTACTGTTCTGGTTGGTGGGTTGTGTTACATTTTAATATTTAAAAATGATTGTGTACTTATATGCTCATACACTGAAGAAGGGGAAACCTGAAAGCTTTGTTCTATTAAAACAGTTAACGTTTCTACTCTTCATTTTTATTTTATCTATTTTGTGGTTATTGGACATGGTCTACTGCAGTTTTGTTTTTTCCTTATCTATTCACAGAGTGCCACCGTTAGAGTGTTTCTTGCACTGTAAAGAGTTATTTAGCAAAGTACAGTCATTTTGGGAAAGTTTCAGTGTGCTATGTACTGTTTATTTGCATAGTGCAATTACTTTGAAATTATTCTTACACTGAGCTTCTTCTGCCCAGTTTATTCACACAGTGCAGTTGTTCTGAAATGTTTCTTACACTAAGAGGTGATTTTTACAATACAGTGATTTCAAGAGTATTACAATGTCAGTGAGACTTATTTTGCAAAGTTCAGGTTTTCAAAGACTTGTTGTGGAATTGGGCATAGTTACAAATACTGGCATAAATTTCTGGCATATGTATATGTCTTTGCGTGTGTTCATGCATACGTGCAAAATCCTTAGCTGGTAAGTGTTGTTATGGCAGATGGATTTCAAAAACCATCACCATTGGTGTTTGATTAGAATATTGCAGAGAACTGGAGAATATTTTAGCAATAGTACAATATTTTTATACAAGCAGCTTATTCTGGCAAAGATGCATGCACCAGGGCATTCATTTTGCTAAATCTAGCTGGGTCAGAGGCCACTGAAAGAGAGCATTCATTTGTGTATGCACCAGCAGTATATGAAGGAGAAGGTGAAAACCATCATATTGTTGTACAGGCTGAATCAAGAGAAGACCCCAAGTGTTTGAAGGGCAACTTCAGGGAAATGTGTAACCCCCAGACAAATATTACATTAGAGAAGCATTTGTTTTACACAAGTGATCAAAAACCAGGGGAACATTTTGCAGCTTATATAACTGACCTGAGAAACAAAGCTAAAACGTGTTGGTTTGGTGACTTAAAAGAGGAGTTGATAAAAAATAGGCTTGTGTCTGGTATTAATAGTGCTGCAGTGATAAGGATTTTGCTTTGTGGCAGTGATTTAATGCTCAACAAAGCTATTGAGATTTGTCAAATCCATGAAGTTGCAGAAAGGCACACAAGTATGCTTGCAAGTGATAAGGGCAATGTTTCAGCAGGATTCAGAGCAAATGTAGACAGCATGCAACTTGTGGTTAGCAGAAGCAGACCTAAGCACATGGCACCTGCCACCCCTGCAGGCTCCCCAGGTAAAACCTGTAGTTTTCCAGCAAGTTCTAAGAAATGGACATGCTCAGTGCAGTACAAGGGTGAGTCAGCATAACCCAAATCCAGCTTTATTGTTAACTGTTGCAATTATGGTGCCAGTCATGAATCTAAAAGCGAAAAATGCTTAGCATTTGATCAGCAATGTCACAAATCTAAAAAATGGAACCATTTTCAAAAATTTTGCAAATCAAGTAACCCTTTTACAGTTATAAAGAAGGGTCACTCGAAAAAAACAAGTTGGTCATAGAGATAGCTGGAAGTCTACTTTCTACATAAATGGTGTATCAGTAATTGGTGGAAACATTGGTGCAGTTAATTTGCTGGCAAAGAATGAGGTGTTTTGTACTGTCCAGATCAATGGTAAATCCATCGAGCGTAAAGTAGACACTGGCTTAAAGTGTAATGTTATGTCAGCAGACATATTTGCTAAGGTGAGAACTAATGAACAACTCAGTGTGGCTAGTTGTGTGAAACTTGTTGCTTATGGAGGTAAAGAAATTCAAACCGAAGGCTCAGTAGTGCTTTCATGTTATTTGGTTAGGAACTGTTACAGCTTATCTTATGTATCCCAAAGACATATGCAGAGACAGTTTGAAAATTAATTTGCTTTCTTTTACCAAAGAAGTTCATCATATAAGCACATATCCTAGTTCCAATTTTACTGAAGCTATTTTCTCAGAGTATGCTGATGTTTCCAATGATAAGTTGGGAAAACTTCTATTTGTGTACTCTATGAAGTTAGACCCAGAGGTCAATCCAGTGGTCAGACCAGAAAAAAGATGTTCCAATAGCTATGTAAAAATAAAGTTAAAGCTCAGCTGGATAAAATGGTGCAGCAAGGTGTAATTTGTCCAGTTATAGAACCAGCTGAATGGGTGTTGTCCATGGTCGCAGCTCACAAAAAGGCTCAGACAAAATCAGAATATGTATTGACACAAGAGATTTGAACAAAGCATTAAAGAGACTGCATCATCCAATGTGTACAGTTGAGGAAGTTGCAGCCCTAATACCAAATGCCACTGTTTTTTCTGTCGTAGATGCAAAAAGTTCATTTTGGCAAGTGATGCGTGATCACAAATCCTCATTACTGACTACTTTCAGTACCCCACTTGGCAGATATAAATTCCTCAGGATGCCATTTGGAATAAATTTTGCAAGTGAAGTCTTTCAACATGCAGTGGAGCAAATTTTTTCAGCTTATCCTTGTGCCAAAATAATAGATGATTTATTGGTTGGAGGCAATAGTGAAACAGAGCATGACAGAAACCTTAAAGTTCTAGACAGAATACAAGAAGCGAACTTAAAGCTCAATCCTCTTAAGTACAATTTCAGACTACCAGAAGTTACATATGTAGGTCATTTATTATCTAGCACTGGCTTGTTACCAGACCCATCAATCAAGCAGCAATTCTTGAGATGCCAGCACCAGATAATGTGCATGCTCTGCAACATTTTCTTGGTATGGTTAACTATTTAAGCAAGTTTATGCCAGACTTCAGTGAGCTGACAGCACCATTGAGAGAGCTGATGCACAAAAATGTTATATGGTCTTGGGTGGAACACCACCAGAGAGCATTTGAAGACCTTAAGCAGAAAATTGCCACCCCCTATACATTAAGATACTATGATGTTAATAAACCAGTAACTCTTGTGATACTTCAAAATTTGGTTTTGGCACAGTTACTCTTCAAGAGAGCAGACCAGTCGCCTTTGCATCTAGAACTCTTACCCAAACTGAAATGCAGTATGCTCAAACTGAGAGAACATTTGCCAATAGCATTTGCATGTTCAAACTTTCATGATTACATCTAGAGCCGAGCTATTCAGATTGAAACTGATTAGCAACCTCTAGTTACTATTCTAAAGAAGCCTGTGCATTGAGCTCCAGTGACATTACAAATAATGATGCTCAAATTGCAAAAGTACAACTTCAAAATAGTCTATACAAAAGGCTGACTTCCTTATCTGGCTGATACCTTATCCACATCACCCAGAAATACAACAGAAACAGCTTCATGCAGAGAATTTTGACTTTGATGTCATGGAAGTGTGTAATTTTCTACCATGAGACTGGATTAGCTGAGAGATCATACAAAGACTGATCCTATTTTGCAAAAGCTCAACCACTACATTAATGCTGGATCACCATCAAAGCAATCTTTTGTACCACCTGAAGTACAAACTTATTTTCCTAACAGCGATGAGACGTTGATGGAAGATGGCATTATTTTCAAAGGTCCTAGAATTGTTGTTCCTGCTTCCTTACAACATGAATATATCCAGATGTTGCATCGTGGTTACCCAGGTTCTGAATCTAACAAAAGAAGGGTGAGAGAATTATTATTGTGATTCTCTCTAGTAAAAGACATTGATAAAGTACCTCCTTCTTGTTCAGTATGCAATAGTACTAAACCACATTTGCAAAAAGCACCACTTCAGCTAAGTCAAGTTCATGAACATGAACTACCTTGGTCAACAGTAGCCACTGATATATTTGAGTTGAACAATCAGCGTTACTTGGTTTTGGTAGACTCTTAGTCGAACTGGTTATGATTGATTTATACCCAATCTAAAATCCACTGCCATTATCACCAAGTTGAAACATTTTTCTGTCCATGGTAGTCCACACAGTTATTTCTGATAATGGTACCCAATTTAGCAATCAGTTTCAGAAATTTTCAATAGAATTTGTACATGTTACTAGTAGTCCAGAATATCTGCAGTCAGATGGACTAACTGAATGTGCAGTACAGATTGCAAAGCAATTACTTGAGAGGTCAAAGCATGATAATACCAATGTCTTTTTGAATTTACTCAACCTCAGAAACGTGCCCCGTGATGATATACTTGGCTCACTTGCTCAAAGACTTCTATCTAGGCAAACCAGAACAACATTGCCTATTAGTTCAAATTTGTTGAGGCCTAAAGCTGAGAACAACAGGACTATTAGAGCACAATTTTTCAGAAAGTGTTTTTTCCAGAGGACCAGGTATGGTAAATCGAGCAGATTTCTTTGTCCATTGAAAGAAGGCGATAGAGTGAGGATACAAACAGTGAAAGGTTTCTACTGGATTAGTCAAGTAACAGGTGTATGTGCCAAGCTGAGATCCTACTACTAAGAATCTGAGGGTATGGAGTACAAGATAAATCAACAACATCTTCTTCCTGTACCAGAAATGATATTGCGGAATTGTTCCTGTGATACAGACTCTAGATGTCAGAGAAATCCAGACAATGTTCCTGTTGCAGAATGTGTCTTAACTTCTACTTCCATTCCTGATGGTGTTCCTGACATCCTTAAAGTTGAACATTCAGTAGAGAGAGTCCCAGTTGCTAGACCTAATTCTAATTTCTGTCCCACGATTTGGTCATATTTCCAGACCTAATGGGAAATACACAGCAACCTGGACATAATTGTCTATATGTATTTAGTTCTGTATAACTGCATGGCAAAGAATTATTTGTACTGATTGCATGTCAATTAGTGTTGTCAATATTATATGACATTTCTCAGAGTGAGAATGTAGAAGAGTACGTGTGTGTGTTGTACCTTTAAGATGCATTTCAAGGTTAGCACGTGCATATATATAGCAAGCACGTGCTAGCTTCAGTGCCATTTTGAGAGTGCAGCCAGACAGTGTGCATGTATGATTGTAATAACTAGTTTGTTTATAAGTTTATCTAAGTTAAAGTTATTAAGCCTCAGTCCTGATGTGTTTGTACATAATAAAGCTGCTTGAACAGAACCCACAAAGACTAGTCTATTTTTATCCTGACTGGACAAGTGACACCCGGGATTTTCTTTACAACACTATTGTCTACCATGTGCATGGTCAGAAAATGTGGGTTGATAATATCAAATTATTTATGATATTCATTGACAAAAAATAACATTTATACATTATAAACAATATATGTTCTCATAAAATCAATATAGCACTGCAAATACATTTATTTTTATTTACTAATGCATGCCTCCTACAGAAACAACCCTCAAATTTCCAGAAATGAGTGTGTGTTTGTTAGATATTCTGTTCTGAAATGGATCATCTAATGATGAACATTATTTTTTGAATGGAGCAAGCCCCCTCTACCTTCCATGTAAACACTCTAAAATCTTACATCCATATTATATTATGTACTACAAGGGAGCCCTACTGCCTGTCACTGGCCGGTTGATCAATGCTTACAATGTTGAACTTTAAAAAAAAATAACCAGCCTCTTTTCATGATGGCTAGACTTAAAGAACAGTAAAGGAATATTTCTTTGTCCTAATATCCTCCTGTTCTCCAGGCTTATGCAATCACAAAGTTGATTAATATACAGTTTTATGTTGTCATTGCTTATCTCCATGTTAGGGAAGTGCATGGGGCCATGCCCCCTTGGAAAAAAATATATGTATATATTTTTTTATCTTGAGACTTTGAAGTTTTTCTGGTTTGGGAAATGACTTTGGAATGTGTTAGATGTTAATGTTTTGAGTTTGAATAGTAACTTGCTGGGTAAAAGAGAGAGATGTGATTATTCATAGTGAACCACATATAGATACCAGATTGCATATAAAAAAAATATTCAAAGCTTGTTCCATCAACATGCCCAACATTTTATTTGCCCACAGCCAAGAGTACTAAAGTATGCAAAACCCATTACTCAGAATGAAAAACAGTTCAGCATCCAAAAATACTTTAACAAATACGTTAAACCAATGTCCGTCTGTTAAAGGCTTGAGGAGTCTGTTTTCTGGAGATTGCCACTTGTTGATTCACAGACAGTACATTTCTCCTACATCAGACTGAGTTAAAACCTTTCCACATTCATCGATTTTAAAATGACAAGACTTTAACCCCCCTCAGAGACTCATTCTTTATACAAATTCAGCAGAGGCGGCATTATGTGTAAATGAGGTGCAGAGTAAAGGTATATGCAAACTATTATTTACTAAGCACCTTCTCCTTTCACCAGGTAATTCTGTAAACATTTGCCTCTTAACAGACATTTCTTTATTTCTTGTTTCTGTGACTTTGATGGTGTGTCATCACATGAGCTGCAGCCAGACAGGTCAGTTTTCTTTCTTTGCCAGTTCTGTTGGTCTCTGCTGCTAAACTACCTATTGAGATTTGTGCTTTTTTCCAAGTGTTCAGGATATTAATAGTATATGTGTTCTAGTTCTAGGCTTCTCTTGCCACCATTTAGTGAAATATCTGAATTTTCCATCTTTGAATTCATTGGCCGCAGCCTTCCAGTTATACAGACCTGCACGAACTCTTTCCATGTGTACAATGGGCATTACCACTGTTATCCTTTCTTTTACATTAGTGTAGTGTTATATGGACATTTTAATTTTTGTTCTCTTATTCCCAAGTATCTTTGGCAATATCCATTAGTACATGATCATGTCTGCCATACAGTGACTCAGAAGAACTGAAACCTTTCAAGGCTGTGCTACTACTTTAATAGTTAAGTCAGTAACTGGGTTTAGATTTCGTATCATATCCCAATAGATTTGTCAGCATGGGTTTTTATGTCTAGTTTATTATTTATTCTACATTTGTTGACTGGGATAGTCTGACTGGATATATGTCCATTTTCATTGGAGGCCCCGGGAGAAAAGCTCCAGATAACACAGATGGAACATAACAGATATGAGTCAAACATATTTACAAAGCCTTCTAGTAGGTACTCACAATATACACAGTGTGTAATAGTATACAAAAACGACAGGTTGCAGCAAGCAATTATGAGCAAGAGATGCGTACAATTTTAATTTAAATAAGGCGTTGAATAAGTAGTGATTAATCAGGGTTAGTACAGGGACAAAAAAATACTGTTTGAGGCCTTTTTTGAAGAGACTTAAAGAAGATCCGAGGGTAAGGTTAGATGGAAGTGAAGTCCAGGTTTTACCAATGACATTGGCAAACAGGGAGTCGCGGGCTGAGTTAATAGCTTTGTGGGTTTGGACCAACAGTTTATTGGATGATTGTAGTTGGCATGAATTAATGTATGTTTTTATATTTTTAAGTGCCGGAGTATTTTCAGGGTGGTACAGAATTTTGTGTGCTATGATAAGCTGATTGAACAGAAGTAGGCTAGACAGTTCTAGCCACCCGAGAAGACTGAGGTTTTGACAGTGATGTGTCCTATACGTCGCGCCTATGGCAAATCTGGCAATATGGTTGTAACCGTGAGAGAGCTCACTAAGTACAGTTTGGCTCAAATTGGAGAGTATGGGAGAGGCATACAGAAGGGTAGAGAGTAGGTGTGAGCGGGCGATTCCAGTCCTAGCTAACGGAGTTAGAAAAGGTTTGCTTTTATACAGTGAGCCAAGCTTCTTAATGTTTTTTATAGTTTTATTGATATGCTAATCAAATTTGAGATTATTGTCCACTATTACTCCTAAAAAAGATGAGTATGGTCATCTGGAGAGATAGAGGTACCGTTGTTGGATGTTATGGAGAAGTAAAATGGGGTGGATCTACTGGTGGGGGTAAAGAGCAGTTTTGTTGGGATTTAACAACAGACTGTGATTAGAGAGCTAATTTTCATCCATGTTAAATGTGTTTTGTGTTAAGGTTTGCAGGTCTAAAGGGGAGGAGGCCATACAGATCAGGGTAGGATCGTCTGCATATTGAATGCAGGATCCATCAGGGATGGCAGTATGAGGATTGTTGATGAAGATAGAAAAGAGTAGAGGGCCTAGAATAGAGCCCTGAGGGGCACCAAAGGTGAGAGGTAGCAGGGTGGACAGTTTGCCCTGCCATAATACAGCCTGGTGTCTGCCATTCAGACAGGATAGGAACCACTGAACAGCGTGGTTATCTAGGGAGATGGATTTTAGGGAATGGATGAGTGATTTGTGGTTGACCATATCAAAGGCCTTTGACAGGTCTAGAAATAGGGCTGAATATAGCCTGTTGTTGTTCCTATTTTGGAATATGGTATTTGTAAAAGAAAGAGGGCAGAGGTGGTGCTGTGATGTGGCTTAAAGCCATGCTGAGAGTTGGCAAGCAGACCGTTCTTAATGAGATGGTCAGTAAGTTTCTTATGAACACACTTCTCCATTAATTTGGCTAGTGGTGAGAGAATGGCAATGGGTCTGTAGTTGGACAGTTCTGTTGAGCTTCCACCTTTGTAGAGTGGGATAACGTGGAATATTTTCCAGTTTGAGGGGATAGTTCCATCAGTTAATGTTTTACTGATTAGGATATAAATTGGGAATGCTATGGTGTTGGCAGCTTTTTGTAGGTGCTCTGCAGGAAGGAGGTCCAAGAAAGGGTGGCTAGTTTTAGTTTTTTGATAAGGGATTGGATACAAATGGTCGAGACAGGTTGGAAGTTAAAGGGGGGATGAGAAGTGGGTCTGTTAGTGGTAGAGTTAGGAGTGGGTGGGAGTAAGCTGGTTAGCCAAGGACTGAATAGTTTCAGTGAAAATGTTATTAAAGGCAGTGGCAACCATTTCTGGGTATTTAAGGGTGTAGTTTGATTGGGATGGGGTACTAGATTGTCCTGGATGAAGAAGTCTGTTAATACCTGCCCAAAACTTTTAGGGATTGTTTTGGTGTTTAAATTGGAGCTTCTGTTAAGTTACAGTTAGGTAAAATACTCTGCTTATCTATTGGACGAATTTTAATTACCTAGGCTTATATCATTGGCACTAGAGTAAACTTTTTGCTACTGTGCATCAATTTTATTTTATTTTATTTATTTTACATTTGTTGACCAGGCTGGTCTAACTGGATACATGTCCATTTTCAGCAGAGGCCCGGGGAGAAAAGCTCCAAGAGAAACAGTTAAAAATAGGAAATTTACAGAATTTACTCAGATAAAAATATACAATAGCACATAATAGCACATAAAAAATTCACTCAGGGAAAACAAAGTACAAGAGAAAAAAATAAGAAATAAATAAGCAATAGTGCAGTCATATATTACTGAAGTAACAAACTAATACAGAGAATATTACAGATTCAAAAACAGGAATTAATTACAGGATGACTGAGTTCAAAATTAAGAGAGGTAGCATAAAGGTAAGATAAGTACTACTTTGTATGTTGGGGAATGTGAACGGGTCTATATTAGAACATCAAATTTTATAAAGTTTGAATGTTATAATATCGAACCAGTTTTGTCGAATGCTGAAAACAGCGAAGGTGCAGGACACCAAATTCTTTCCCAGGGAAAGAAATCAGTGGGCTGTTGCTGTGGCTTCGCTGTTTTCAGCGTTTGATATGTTGGAATGTTACAGTTCAGGTTCAGGTAAGTGTGCGATTATGTGTAGGTTAGGGTTAGGGGCGGGTTAGGTGAGTTAGGGTTAGGGAGTGGGTCAGGTAAGTTTGCGATTGTGTGGACTTTAGGGTTAGGGCACGGGTCAGGTAAGTGTGCGATTGTGTGTAGGTTAGGGGGCGGGTTAGGTGAGTTAGGGTTAGGGCGCAGGTCAGGTAAGTGTGTGGTTGTGTGTAGGTTAGGGTTAGGGGGCAGGTTAGGTGAGTTAGGGCTAGGGCGTGGGTGAGGTGAGTGTGCGATAGTGACGGACCTTAGGGTTAGGGTTGGGTTAAGGTAAGTGGATAGCTAGTAGTGCATGTAAAGTTTAGTTTAGGTTTAGGTGTAGGATTTTAAGTGCATGTGTGTGGATTGCTGTTTTTTGTGTGTGTTTGTGTTGTGTGTGTATTTCTCGGAATAGCGATTTTTTTTTCCCTGGGGAAAAAAACGCTATTCTGACTGTTCGATGTTTGCGGATTTCGGTGTTTAGGGTTCGATATTATAACATTCGATCTTTGTAGATTTCTATGTTATAATATAGACCCAATGTGAACATACTAGTAGCAAAGGCAGTCTAGTCAGGGTTAGTGCAGGGCAAAGCCAGTGAGTTTTGAGGTGGGTTTTAGATGAGATTTAAAGCTGGGGAGAGAGGACATTGAAGTGAGGTTGTCAGGAAGAGAGTTCCAAGCCTTTCCTACTGTGTTAGAGAACAAGGAGGCTCCTGCCAGGTTACTGTATTTACATGTTGATATAGGAAGTTTGTTAGATGAACGTAGGCTTTTGAGGTTGCAATATGGTGTAATAAGAGTATTGAGAATAGGGGTGTTATTAGGTTTATAGAGGATTCTATGGGCTAAGGAGAGCTGATGAAATAAGATCAGATTTTGAAGCTCAAGCCATCCTAATTGCCTTAGGATTAAGCAGTGATGAGTTCTGAACGTGGAGTTAGAGGCAAATCTGGCAATACTGTTGAAAGTGACTGCCAGTTTGGAGAGGTTAGTTTTGGACAGGTTAGTGTAAATAGGGGTGGCATAAAGTAGGGTAGAGATCAGATGTGAATGGGCAATGCAAGTTTTAGCAAGAGGTGTAACAAATGGTTTAATTCTGTACAGGGAGCCTAGTTTTCTGTTAATTTTAATCAAAGTTAAATTTAAGTGCAACCTATTAATTGTCAATAGAGAGCTATAAAACTACTATATTCAGGCAGTACGCTCACACTTAGAGCTTTATTTTCTGAAGCAATTTGACTTTATAGTTTCATAGGTAAGTACTAGACCAGCCATTGTAGGCCATTTTAAGCCTATATAATTTCCATAGATTGGCTATACCCATCTCGTTCTCAATAGTTATATATTATCCTTAATGAGAATAACTGTAATCACACCATTGATAATTTGACAGGACACGTGAATGGGTAAAACATTTAATAACTGCGTCTTACCATTAGTAATAGTACAGGAGGCAGTCCTGGGATAAATTTTCTGTTTCTCATCCATAGATTTAAGTTATGTTTGAATATGGACAGGGATAAACTCTTGTTTTATGTATATGGGGAGTCTGATCCACAGTAGTGGTGCCTTTTAGGATATACCTGTCCTTTCAAACTCTTCTGCTGATACTGCAGAAGAGGTTTAGATTCCGAGATCTAGAATATTTCTGATGTAATTTGACTTGCTAATGTGCAGTGAATCCATCAGTAATGGCTCGAAGGGTGCCTTCTGTGTCAGACACGTCACCTCTTAGCAGTTTGAAGGATAGTATATTGACAGGGCTTTGAGTCAGTTCATGTAGGACATGTTTTTTAGGCCTTGTATCCTTTTAGTAAGGTATCTCTGTGAGTGTTTTATTTCCTTTATGAGTCTGGACAGATACATGCCAAAGGGAGCATAATATTCTATGACTGGCTGAATGAGTTCTGAATAAAGGGAGAGGAATGATATCCCTACATCTAGACAAAATCCTTTTGTTTTTAAGGTGTGCAACAAAGAATGTCATTCTTAAAACAATGGACACGTTAGTCAAAAGTCATGTCACGGTCTGCATAAATTGCCAGTCCTGAACAACTGGATCAGTTCTTAGTAGAGTGTTGTGAATGTGGCAGATCTCTGGGGTAGATGACTTCCCAAAGGACACAATAATGCATTTTTTGGTATTTAGTTTGTCCATAATTTTGGGGGTCTATGTTAAATATTTGAATGATTAAATGTTCGAATCACTAAAGATAGACCTTTAGTGATCGAAAATTTAAATGTTCGAATATTTTAAAAAATTTAAAAAAAAAAAACTAAAGGGTGTAAGCAGGGGTCCCAACACCCCCCCTACTTTTATATATATATATATATATATATATATATATATATATATATATATATATATCAACTATTTAAGTAGCGGGGGTGTGCAGGGAGGCTTGCCCCCCTGCTTACACCCTTTACACATTCTTTTTTTTTTGTAAATATTCATTTTTTATATGTTTGAACCTGTAAGTGTTGGATCACTAGCTGTCTATCATTAGTGGTTCGGACAATTAACCATTCTAACATATAACATAGATCCGATTTTTGCACCAGTCCTGACAAACCTTCCTGCAAGATGGCTAAATCACTTGGCTATTCAATGACTACTCCTAGTCATCTGCAAACTTTGTCAGCCAGAGCCCTTTGTTATTGGCTTTTACTTCAGAAAAGTAGATGTCAAACAGGACACATCCCAGAATGGACCCTTGGGACAGCACTGGTGACTTACCTCTTTGTGGAGGTAACTTCCCCCTATTTTGATTATCTGCATCCTAGCTGTGTGACATTTGGCAATCCAGCCAGTGACATGGGGGGTATTTCCAATTTAATTAGCTTTTCTACTATGCCTGGGTGGAAAATTGTCATAAGCTTTGGCCAGGTCAAGGTATGCAGTTATAATTTTGTGCATTAAAGGCCAGGATGTTGCATCATAGAAAGTTACTAGGCTAATGGCCCCAGGGCCCTTACAAGCCTAGCCAAGTTCAACCCATGTTCCCAAGGGTGTCTGGTTCAAGCAGACACCAAAATCAGCATCTATTGCCCCTGTCCAAGAGGGACACAGGTGGAACCCCTGGGGTGAATTTCTGGTTACACATCCAGTCATCCAAATCACACTTAAATAGGGCAAATGAGAGGCTTTGCCTAACATGAATAGGAAGCTTGTTCCAAAGGTAGGGAAACCTCTGTGAGACAAATCTCTCTCTCCAGCAAGGTCTGTTGATGTCAGATTAAAGGTTAAATTCCTTTGAGCGAGTGACACATCTGCCATTTGACTTGCAATTGTTCAACATTTCATTGAAAGCTGGGTCAGAGATTGCTCTATATGCAAGTCACAGATCACCTCTGAGCAGTCTAAATGACACAGAGTAAAGTGACAGTGATTTCAGTCTCTCCACATAAGACAAAACTTGAAGACCCTGAGTTTTCTTTGTAAGGAACCTTTGTAGTCTCCCCAATTGCTGCAGATGTTTGGAAAGGAACATATGACCTGATGTGGGAAGAGTACAGGGGGGGTTATAGCCTCTTTTTTTTTCCAGAGCCAATGCCCTTACTTATGAGATGAGCAGTATAATATGCCCTTTGTACTACTGTGGAGACATGGTGATCAAAGTTAAGGCTGCTGTCAACCTGTTTACCTAGATCTCTAACCACTGACTGTGTGTTTAAGGTGTTGCTATTGATGTGGTAGTTTGCAGGAGCATTACCCATGCTGAAGGAGATGATAATGCATCTTTTTTTGCATTAAGTTTAAGACCATGACTTTGGCAGCAATCATTAGTCTGCGTAAGACCTTCTTGCAGGATGTTGAAATTGCTAGGGGTTTCGACAATCACTCTGTTTGCAGGCATTAACAATGTTTATCAGCCAAAGTCTTTTAGTTTTAGCCTGTACTTCAGAGAAGTAGGTTATGAATAGTAGGGGTCCCAGAACCTATCCCTGTGGAAGACCACTGGTTACAGGTCTGCTGGAGGAGGTGGAGTCCCCTATTTTGACTGTATGACTTCTATTAGTGAGCCAGTTTGCAATCCACCTGACAATATATGGGGTTGACACCCATCTGGGTAAGTTTATCAATGATACCCAAGTGGGGGATTGTGTCAAATGCCTTGGCTAAGACTAGGTAGGCAGTATGAACAATTTTGCTGTCATCTAGGGCTTTGCTGACTGTTTTGAAGTCCAAGTTTAACAGGCATGATCTTCCCTTGACAAAGACAAACATGGTGGGGTTTAGCATTTGGAGATTTCCTATATCTTTGTTAATAAGGTCCATAATGACACTTTCCATGGCCTTGCAGATAAGGCTGGTCAGGCAAGTGGGTCTATAGTTCCCAGGGTTTGTGGATGCACCCACTTTGTGCAAAGAGATGATGGTAGCTGTTTTCCATTCCACTAGGATGAAGGCAGTGCTTAGGCTGTGACTGAAAAGTGTGCTAAATGGTGATGCTAATTCCTTTTCCATCCATGTAGAACACAGCCTGGGATGTTGTCTGGCCCCATAGATGCTGTGTTTTTGGCCTTGAAGATACTAAGTGGGGGATCATGTTAGAGATGCTTTGGGGTAGATGTAGCGGGGACAGGGGAGTGAAGTTTTCACTGAACCTGTTAGTCAGCAGGTTTGCTATATCCAGAGGTTCTAAATATGTCTTACCATTAACTACGAGTTCAGTGCAAATCTGGGCCTTATCTTTGAGATTATGGATGTAACCAAAGAATGCCTTGTTGTTTTTCTTCGTTAGGGAATCTAATTGGATTCACTGTTAGCTTTGGAGGACTTCACTATGAGTCTTATTTGATTGTTTATGTTGAGGTGCGAGTGTTTCCAGTTTTAAAACTGTTCCTTCCTACTCTTAGACAGCAATTTATTTTTCCTATTGTGTAGCCTATTAATGTCAGTTGCCCACCAGGCAGGTTTGTTTTTTCTTGAAGATCTTGCTTTGGTTCAATCAGATATGACAGAGTCAATACAATTACAAAGCTGCTTGTATAAAGCATTGGCGTATAATTCAGCATACGTGTCTGTTCCATCATTGGGGGAAGGGGTTATGAAGCCATCATGTAAGAAGTTGTAATTGACCTTGGAGAAGTTTTTTAGTCTAGTTGTTGCTAAGGAGGGGTCTTGTGTTATAATCACTTCTAGCGAGACTGATTTGTGGTCAGATCTCACCATGGATGGCCACACACTGGGGGTGGTGCAGTGGTCCTTGATGTTTGAGCCCCTTGTGGGTGTGTCAACCAGCTGGTGCAGGGCATTGAAATTAAAGAAGTCCGGGAACCTTTGGGCAAGTGAGTTAGAAAATGTATAATTTACTCAGTCTATGGACAGGTAATTAGTCTGTCAAAACCAGGATATTTGGTTGTATCTTGATTGACTCAAGTAGATTCAAGTAGGCTGGGTGGGTGTCCTGATTCAAGGAGAGGGTCCTATAGCTGGCAGTGACCTGAAGAATGGTCTTGCCTACAGTCAATTGCACTGGAAGTACTTCAAGGGAATTGTGCTGTATAACCAATCTAGAGGTGTATTTATCTTTAATGAATATTGATACACCACCTCCTTTAGTTCTCACACCTTCAGTTTGTGGTCTGAACGTGTGGAAGTAAATGGAACCTGGTATAGTTGGGGTGCTCTTCACAGCCTTAAATCAAGTCTCAGTGACTACACAAATGTCAGCATCTTCCATGGTAATGACTGCTTCCAGAGTGTGCAGTTTCTGGTTTAAACTCCTAGTGCTTAGCAGCATAAATGTAGTTTTTAGAGGGAATTTTTACATGAGGAATTTTGCTGTTGTGACATTCCTTAAAGAAGGCATTATGGGGATGGCAAGAGCATTAGCCAATAGCTGAAATCCCAGGAGTGATAGAAGACCATCTCTGGCAAAGCATCGAGGTCTGTTGATTATGTCATCCCAGGCTGACAGATACTGGATCCCCTTTGAAAGCTAATTGTTGAAGTCAATCATTTTTTATTTGTATTTAGATATTCTAGGCAAAAGAAAAATCCTGCTTAAGGCTGGGGACATACCAGTGTGAGACACATAATCCGAGAACTCAGTCATATCTCTCTTTATATAGTCCTGTAAGGTACATCTCAAGTCATGTACACCAATATGGACTATGACAGAGTCATAAAAGTGCCTGTTGTTGAGAGACTTGAGTGAGTGATGTGGTGCATCTTGGCACCTGACTGTGACATTTTCCTTATCCAACCTGGTGAGAGGGACATCTGTGTGTCTCACAATTGAGTCATCTATGATAAGATGTTTGTTTTTGTGTTATGCCTTACGGGATTTACTGGTGAGATGCTGGCATCTGATATATTATGTATACTATTTTCTGCAGAGGATGTATTATGTGAAGCATGCTTGGTTTGTGAGCTCTCTGATGTTTAGGCAAGCTTCTTGTAAGGACCTCCGCATATGTAAGTTTATATGTTGTTGGCTTGGTAGGTGTAGGAGGTGAGGTGTGCATGCTGACAACCAGCTTAGTATCATATGATCTGACTGGTGAGAGAAGGAACCTGGCTTCTAAGTTCTTGACATACAGATGCACCTCTCACATAATGAATTTGTGTGGAAAAGAATAAATAGTTGTCAGTGTACATTAGGCAGTTGCTACATTGCCTAAAGTTACCCATGCTGACCAGGCTTGCTGGAGAAACTGTGGGAGCTGTCCATCCATAATGCTAGGTAAGTTGATGTCAGAAAATTGGGAGAGGACAAGAAGGACCAGGTAAAGTAGAGGACAGGAGAAGTGGACAAAAATAAGAAGGGCTAGTGGGTAACATCTGTGTTGGTACCTCAGGAACTTCACTGAATGTATCACCTGTCTGTCAGGGACAATCATGCAAACTCACTGATGGAGAATTAAGGGAAAATTTGCAGGCAAACGTATTTGTGTTTATAACCACCAATGGTGCCTATCCCTGTGCGGCAGTGCACAATGCCCAAAAGCGGTGGTATGTAACAAACGAGCACAAAATGATCTAGACAAATTAACCAATAAAAAGCTCAAAGCTGAGCCCTGTTCCAGCAGCTATCAATGAGATGAGTTCTAACTGCACACTTCTGCCACTAGGGTGCAGGGGAATCCTCTCCAACAAATGATGGCCTGCTTTAGTGTTCAACTTATACAAACAGATCAAAAGTGCAATATACAGTGAAAAATTCTGCCCAGGATTTACAGAGATCAGCAGATGCCTTGAATTTGCTTTTGTAGCAAATGGGAGCAAACTGATTTAAACAAACTAACCAATAAAAAAGCTCAAAACTGTGCCCTGTTCCAGGAACCTTCAATCAGATGAATTCTAACTGCACTGTCCTGCCACTAGGATGCAGGGGGACCCTCTCCAACAAAAGATGTCCCGATGTAGTGCTCTAGTTATATACACAGAACTAGATTCAACAGGTCTGAATCTAGTCAACAAAGTGCAACAATTTAAAAAAAAAAGTTCAAAATAAGCAGTGATATGGTACAAATTGCAGTTCAGAAGTTGCAACATGCAGTGACAAATTCTGCTTAAGTTTTGCAGAGATCAGCAGATGACTTGGATTTGGTTATGTAGCAAACTGATTTAAACAAATGAACCAATCAACTAATAAAAAAAATATCAAAACTGAGCCCTGTTCCTGTAAACTTCAAATGGATGATTTCTAGCTGCATACTCCTGCCATTAGGGTGCAGGAGAACCATCTACAACAAAAAAATGGCCCCATTTAGTGTCTAAGTTATACAAACAGAGCTAGATTCAACAGGTCTGATTCTAGTCTATGCTACAGCTAACAAAGAACACCAATTTCAGAAAGAAAAAAAGAAAACAAAAAAAAGTTCAAATAAGCAGGTACAGTAAGCCTTCAACTAGCAATGCCCAGCTCAGAAGGGCAGAGGTGAACCAAAATGCCAGATGTTTTCACCTATATAGTACACTAATGGAACAAATGTCCAAGGATTATCAAATTGCACAGATTTTATTTTAAGATAAAACAAAATGATGTTTTGCAAATTCTTTCTTATACAACCAACTGCACCAAGACAATATTTTGAATAAAATGGAAAACACAAATGATACACTTCAAAAAGTCTGAACACCCCTCCAAACAGAACAGCAGTTGCTTCCAAAACAGTGTAGTAGTCCCTTCATTATCGGCAAGTAGCAGGAATCTACGCCCATAATATAGAATCACCCAGTCAGGTTCTTCCATACTGCAACATAACACACACAACTAATGTCTGAGGTAGTGTTACAAGCATATGTCCTACACAACATTTAATAACATAGTTAGGTCTGGGTCTATATCATCTTATCAAAAGCTGATAACATCGAACACTAGTTGATCAACCACAAAAGGTCGAACAACCAAAATAGCGAAGACACAGAACAGCGATTTTTTTCCCTGGGAAAAAAATCGCTGTTCTGCAAATAAATAAATACATACATAAATAAAATAAAACACAAAATAAAGTGCAGGGCTTCGCCCTCCCCCCTGATGTGGGGGGCTGTGCCTCCCACACCCCCCCTACTTAAATATACTGATTCCGAGATCACACCACAGTGGAGGAAGTGACAAACTCTTGACAATGGCCCAGAGATTTTTTTCCCTGGGAAAAAAAATCACTGTTCCATGTCATCGCTATTTTGGTTGTTCGACCTTTTGTGGTCGATCAAATAGCATTCGATGTTATCAACTTTCGATAAGCTGATACAGACATGTTAAGTCTAATAGATGAATCATACAGCATTTGACCATGTCTAATAGAAAAAATGTGTCTGAATTTTTAAAGCAACATTCTGTGTATACCCATTGTACACATTATGTACATATTCTACATAATATATACAGTGGATATAGAAAGTTTACACACCTCTGTTAAAATGCCAGATTTTTGTGATATAAAAAAGGAGACCACAATAAATCATTTCCCACCTTTAATGTGACCTATAACCTGTATAATTCAATTGAAAATCAAACAAATCTGTTAGAGGAAAAATATTAAACATAAAAAAATGTACAATAAGCTGGTTGCATAAGTGTGCACATTCTTAAACTAATACTTTGTTGAAGCACCTTTTGATTTAATTAGAGCATTCAGTCTTCTTGGTTACTATATTCCAAAATGAATTAAAAGCAGTTGACTGGTCAAAACCAAAAAAAATCTAACATTAGAGTAGGCCATAGATCACTTTAACACTAAATTCCTAAGTATCTTTGATTCCCATTCTCCAGCATGTACAATAAAAACTAGATCAAATACAGCACCAAAGCTCACAAAAGATACCAAAGCTAAAATCAAAACTAGAAACAGAGCCTGGGCCAGCTGGAGAAAAATTTAAGCCCCACTTGACCATCTAAAATATCGTCACCTCAGGAATGATACAAAAAAATCAGTTTTACTGAATAAAAAAAGCTTCTACCAAAATTTCTTACCAAAACATCATAACAACCCTCAAAAGTTCTGGGCAGGCTTAAATCAACTACTTTGTCCAGGTCATTCCACCACCCCAACCATGGCTAACTACACCCATAGTTCCCCAGAGACCATAGCTAGTAGTGCCTTTAATAACATTTTCACTGAAACAGTCCAATCCCTAGCAAATCAACTAACCCCCTCTAACTTAAACCACATGCCTAATCTATCCAATAATTACCCCAAATTTAGCGTCCAACCAATATCCACTAGTTTTATCAAAACACTTCTAAAAAAACTAAAACCTACCACCCTCGCTACTGACCTCCTCCCTGCAGAGTACCTACAAATAGCTGCAGATGCCATTGCATATTCCGTATCTATCCTCATCAACAGAACCTTATCCGTAAATGCTATCCCCTCCCTCTGGAATATATCTGACGTCATCCCACTCCATAAAGGTGGTAGCTCCTCAGACATATCCAACTATAGACCCATTGCCATTATTTCCCCACTAGCAAAAATAATGGAGAAATGTGTACACAAGCAACTAATGCAATACCTTTCACAGAATAACTTACAATCTGACTCCCAGCATGGTTTCAGGCCATACCACAGCACCACCTCAGCCCTCCTTTCCTTTACTACTGCCATAAACCAAAACAGGAATGACAATAGGCTAACCTCCGCCATCTTTTTTGACCTATCAAAAGCCTTTGACATGGTCAACCATGAACTTCTCATTCTTTCACTAAAATCTATTTCCCTCAACACGCCTGCTATCCAGTGGTTCGAGTCATACCTGAATGGTAGACAACAGGCGGTACTATGGCAGGGCAAACTCTCCAGCCAGCTACCTCTCACACTTGGTGTCCCTCAAGGGTCCATACTAGGTCCACTACTCTTCTCTATTTTTATCAACAACCTTCACACTGCTATCCCTAAAGCTACCTGCATTCAATATGCAGATGATTCCACTCTGATGTGCTCAGCCACCTCCCCATCCAAGCTGCAAACCTTAACCCAAAATACATTTAACACTATCAAGAACGGGCTCACCAACCAATGCCTACTTTTGAACCCCAATAAAACTAAAATTCTACTATTCTCCCCAACTGGTAGATCCACCACACTTTCATTCTCTGTCACATCTAACAATGGTATCACTATTTCCCCAAATAATGACACCAAACTGCTAGGGGTTATCATAGACAACAATCTCAAATTTGACCTACAGGTCAACAAAACCATACAGACCATCAATAAGAAGCTTGGATCACTGTATAAAAACAAGACATTTTTAAATCCATTGGCTAAGACTGCAACTGCCCGATCACACCTACTCTCTACTCTTTTATATGCCTCGCCTGTGCTCTCAAACCTCAACAAATCTGAACTAGGTAAGCTGTCCCATAGCTACAATCATATTGCCAGATTCGCCACTGGCTCCACCTACAGAACCCACCACTGCCAGAACCTTAAACAACTAGAGTGTCTAGAACTGCCCAGCTTAATTTAATTAAATCAACTCTTAATAGCACACACAATTTTGTACCACCCTGAGGATACCCTCTCACTTAAAAATATAAATATATTAAGCCATTTAGCAAACTAAGATCCCTATGCTCAGCCGATAAACTACTGGTCCAAACCCACAAAGCTAATAACTCTGCTGTTGAATCCCTGTTTGCCAACTTCGTTGGCAAAACCTGGAATTTGTTGCCATACTAAATAACCCTTCAATCCTCCAAAAGTCGCTTAAAAAAAAACCCCTCAAACAATATCTCAAAGTGAATTGGCTATGCCCATGTACCAACCCTAATTAAGTTATAAACTAAAAGCATATTCTGTAATTATAACTTCATCAAGCTCTGCTTCCAATCTGATGTCTCTTACTTTTAATTGTCTGTCCATGAGAATTGAGTCCCTACTGGGGAACACTACTAAGCCATTTTATATAATCACTGTGTTTTTATAATTGTTATAATTGTTTGCTAACGTCTGTGTAATCTATGTAAGTTTGTCTATGTGGAGCTTTTCTCCCCGGGCCTCCGCTGAAAATAAATATGTATCCAGTCAGACTCTCCCGGTAAACAAATATAAAATAAATAAATAAATAAATTGGGAGTCTGTCAGCATGGCAGATCTTGACTTGGCAATATTTTCCCACTCTTACTTGCAAAAGTGCTCCAAATCTGTCAGATAGTAAGGGCACCTCTCATGCACAGGCCTCTTCAGGTCACCTCATAGATTTTGTATTGGATGTAAGTCTAGGATCTGGCTGGGCCATTTCAAAACTTTAATTTTCTTTTGGTGAACCCATTATTTTGTTGATTTGCATGCATGCTTGGGATCATTGTCATGTTGAAAGCTGAAATTCCTCTTCATCTTCAGCTTTCGAGCAGACGCCTGAAGTTTTTGGGCCAAACGTGACTGGTATTTGGAACTGTTCATAATTCCCTCCACCTTGACTAAAGCCCCAAAGCATGATACTGCCACCACCGTGCTTCACTGTGGGGATGGTGTTCTTTTGGTGATGTGAAGTGTTTTTGCGCCAGACGTATCTTTTGGAATTGTGGCCAGAAAGTTCAACCTTGGTCTCATCAGACCATAACACATTTTCCCACATGCTTTTTGGAGACTTGATGTATGGTTTTGCAAATTTTAGCCAGGCCTGGATGTTTTTCTGTGTAAGAAAAAAGGCTATCATCTTGCAACCCTTCCCCATAGTCCAGACATATGGAGAATACTGGAGATTGTTGTCACACGTAGTACACAACCAGTACTTGCCAGAAATTCCTGCAGCTCCTTCAATGTTGCTGTAAGTCTCTTGGCATCCTCCCTGATCAGTTTGCCTTGTCTTTTCATCAATTTTGGAGGGACATCCAGTTTTTGCAACATCACTGTTGTCCCATATTTTCTCCACTTTTTGATGACTGTCTTCACTGTGTTCCATGGTATACCCAATGCTGCAGATATTTTTTTGTACCCTTCTCCTGACTGATACCTTTCAAGAATGAGATCCCTTTGATGCTTTGTATGGTCTCTGTGAACCATGGCTTTTGCTGTAGCAGGCAACTGAGTAAATGTCAGGAAAATCCTACTACGACAGCTGAACATTATTAAGATTGATCAGAGTCACTTTAATTGATGGCAGGTACGTACCCAAGAAGACTGAATGTTGTAATTAAATCAAAAGGTGCTTCAACAAAGTATTAGCTTAAGGGTGTGCACACTTATGCAACCAGCTTATTGTACATTTTTTTTTTTTATATTTTTTCCCCTAACAGATTTGTTTGTTTTTCAATTGAATTGTACAGGTTAAGGTCACATTAAAGGTGGGAAAAGTTTTGAAATGATTTATTGTGGTCTCATTTTTTATATCACAAAAACCTGGCATTTTAACAGGGGTGTGTATACTTTTTATATCCACTGTACATTAATTGTGTACCCTACATAACGTTAATCCTAAATTTGTTACTTTCACTTCTTGTGACATCACTTGTATACTTCTCCTCCCAACACTACCTTCCTCAGTGTACGCATTTACCTTACTCTACCTCATAAAACCTCCACACTGATTAAAAATACGCAAATATCCATTTCGCCAATACATTTCACCTGCTCAAGAAATAAACTTTCCCAACTTGCTCACAAACCAAATTACACTAAGTCCATCATATTAAAATCCAAACATAAGTGGTTACACACTTAACATCACCTGCTAAAAGGAAATTATTTCCATTATAATCTAGGACCCTAGTCCAACCATTGTCCTATTTAACATCACTACCACACCCAATAAATTATACAGGATTACTCATGCTCAGTATCAATTTCTGAGGTTTCTGTAACAAACTGCCTGAGGTAAGGGCCTTGATTGACCATCACCTACCTGACATAATCATGACTAAAACAAGAAAATAGTGATAAAAAAGTGGTTCCCTCTGCCTATAGCATCCTTACACTAGGATGAAAAAATTAAAAAAAAGTAGCTGGGGTAGTTATAATATATAAACAAACACACTATTCATGCAACTATCTCCCTACCTATTGTAAATGCTGAAATTCTAATGGCTAGTGTAAAAAAAAAAATCACTCACAGAAGTATAACAATATCTGGAGTTCACACCCCCCAGGAACTCCACTTTTGGGTTTCCTCCAATATTTGCCAAAAAGCATCATACTGGGAGACTTTAATATTAATTGGTAAATAGTTAAAAATGAGTCCTCCAGCAAAAACATTAGCCTATCTGGATTTTCCCAACTTATAAACACATTAGAAAGATATAAAAAAGGGCAACAGATAAAGTACACTGGACTGGATCTTCACAAACACCCCATTTATTACTTCCACTGGGTCCTTTTTGGACAATCTAATTGACCATCTGCCCATCTTTGTTGTAAGAAATAATACAGTTGTGAATAAATCTCACTGATTTAACCTACATCAAAATACAATGAACTTTAATAAAGATACCTTTACTAATACCTTCAAATCACTTGATGGGAGACAACTAAAAATGCTACCACTAAATGAAGCTCTATCGTTAATACCCCTTTTTTTACTATACTGAACAACCATGCCTCAGATAGAGCTAAAAGAGTTAAATTTAACCCAGCTCCTTAGTTAATCAGCAAAACAAAGCTGCTAATGAAAAAGAGACAAAGCCTGGATATACTGTTAAAAAATAAAACAGAATCCAACCTCCAATAATATAGACAGCTTAGAAACCAGGCCAAAAATATCAAATCAGACAAAAGCTCTTACTACATCAGTCTCCAAAACTAGAGCCAAACCAATTCTACTATGCTCTGGTAATGAGTAAACACTCATTCCCCCTGACTGCACTACCCAACCCCCCCCCCCCCCCCACAACAACTAACCATTCAAAGAGTATTGCAAGCCAGTTCAGCACTTCCTTGTAACAGTAGCTTTACTTAAAAAAGACATAAACTCTACCTCCCTTCCTTTGCAATAGAGCATCCTCCACACAAGCAAAATATCCCTAAAACCTATAAAACTTCCATGAAAAAACTCCTCCTCAACCTAAAACCAACAGCACTCACCCATGACAATCTTCCTTCCAAATATATTAAACTTGCAGCAGTTGCTTTAGCCTACCTGTTATTATCTTAATCAGCTATGTTCCTCTTCTGTGGAAGAAATCCTACATTTTGCCACCTCATAATGATGGGAAATTAACAGACTTAACTATCAGCCAATTGCTATCCCCTCCTTCTATCAAACTGTATTATCAACTACTAAACTCTATCCTTGAACATAGTCTTCCCTCTCTTACCCAGCATAGCTTTCGTTCACACCACAATAGCATCTCTGTACTCCTCTACTTATGCACTTCCAATATCGTCCATCACAATGTTGTTAACCTAGTATCATCTCTATTCCTTGATCTGTCCAAAGCCTTTCATACAATGTCCCATCACAAAGTTCTTATTCGACTCTCCTCCCTTGGCCTTACAGAATATTTATTTATTTTTTTTATTTGTTTAGCGGGAAAGTCCGACTAGGAACAAAGCCAATTTTCAGCGGAGGCCCGGAGAGAAGCACTCTAGATGCAAAATATGCATATCTATAGCATACTTACTCCAAACCATTCTCTACAGACCCCCCCCCCCATTCTTATCAGTCTTCAAGCTACCCAATCAAAACTACTTGAGCACTGCTATTACAAAATAGTTAAATTCTCAGCTCACCTAATTCATAGGTCACACCATTGCTTAGCCTTAAAACAACACCTCTAGTTTTATCTCCCCTCGCAGTTTGACTTACTCCCACATGACTATCACACATACTTTTATCTATAACCTGAGAAATACCCAAGAGTGGCCAGTATTCTTCTTCAGTGTATGTCAAATACAGACCTACATTTGAGTGGTAAAAACTTACTAAGCATGTCCAAATCCAGCAAATCAGATAGTAAACTACCTTTCTCATGTGACATTTCCAAAGTGTAGAATAATATTCCACTCCCTCTAAGGTTGGACACTACACTTAAATCCTTTAAATAGAAGCTAAAGCACCATCTAATGAATACTTGGTCTTGCTGTTTGCTCCTTACCCTGGCTAGAGTAATCTACTTTTTTCTCTCAGTGCTATAAACTGTACTGACTGTTTTTCAACACTATTTTAGCTCTGTGTACTCTAAATCTGTACACTTTGCCCTGCCCTTACTGTACCTCCAGCTAGAATAATATTCGTCTGTCTCTCAGTACTACCATAACCGTTGCACTACTGGACCTTCCTGACAATGCCGAACTCGGTTATGAAATGCTCTGCTTATGTTATTAACCTACAGATTATGGGTTCATAGGTTGATACTAGGCTATGAGCCCTAGGGCCTATACAAGCCTAGCCAAACAATTCCCCAGCTATTTCTTCCCATAATATTTACTTCCCTGGACCCCTGTCTAGCAGGGTGACTGACGTGATCCCTGGGGTGAATTTCCTATCTCCCTTCCAATCGTCAAGGTTCCTTTTGAAGAGGGCCAAAGAGGTGTTGGCATGTGTGGACAATCTATTGCAGAGTATGGGGAGTCTCTTGGTCAGGAACCTATCCCTCCAGCATGTTTTGTTAATTGTGATGACAAGATTTAGATCCCTAGAACGTGTGGCTCTGAGGGATTGGGATTTCTTTAGGTGGAGCATGTCCAAAAGCTCAGGGTTTGACATGGCCTTGTATGTTAAGCAGAGATCACCTTTGAGTAGACGATATGCCACAGAGTATAGCTGGAGTTTTTTTAGATGGTCAGCATAGGGCATCTGCCTTAGGCCTGTAATTCTTTTAGTGAGGTATTTCTGCGGCCTTTCCAGCTGTTGCAAATGTCTTGTGAGGTACATACCAAACAGGGAATTGTACTCTATAATGGGTCTAATGAGGGATGAGTGCAGTGGGACAATGATCTCCTTTTTTCTTGATGAAAAACCCTTAGTGATGAGGTGTGCCACATAGAAGGATTTCCTGACTGTTGTGGTGATGTGGTTATCAAAGGTGAGACCACTGTGCACCTGTGTCCCTAAGTCTCTCATCACATTTTGGTGCTTAATGTACTGCCACCTATGTGGTATTTCAGGGGTACATGTTTTTTTTGAAAGGGGATAACTATACATTTCTTGGCATTAAGCTTGAGCCCATGGCTCTGGCACCAAGCATCTGTTTCTGTAAGGCCCTTTTGTAGAATATCCACATCATTTGGGGTTTCAATAATGGCTCCCAGTTTGCAGTAATCTGCGAACTTTGTTAGCCAGAGTCCCTTAGTGTTGGCTGTACTTCAGAGAAGTAGATGTCAAACAAGAGCAGTTCAAGGACTAAACCCTGAAGTACTCCACTTGTCTGGAGCTGGATTTGGAGTTGGCTACTTTTATAGTCTGGGTTCTGTCAGTATGCCAGTTGGCAACCCATTGAGTGATGTAGGGATTTATGCCCAGCTTAGTAAGTTTATCTATGATTCCAGAGTGGGGGATGGTGTTGAAGACCTTGGCGAGGTCGAGATAGGCTGTGTGGACCGTCTTACCCTCGTCCAGAGCTCTGGAGACTGATTCAAAGAAGTCAATCAGGTTCAGGAGACAAGATCCGGCCCTTCACGAACCCAAACTGGGTGGGGTCCAGTTGTTAAAGGTTGCCAATTTCTTTGTTTATAAGTTCCATGATAATGCATTCCATCCCCTTGCAGATCAGGTTCGTCAGACTGATGGGATGGTAGTTCCTGGGATCCAAGGTGGATCCCCCCTTGTGGAGTGGATAACTGTTGCTGTGTGCTACTCAGTGGGCACAAAGCCTGAGGTGAGGCTATGATTAATCATGATACTTAGGTGAGGTGCCATTTCATTTTGCAGTTCATGTAGTACACAGCCTGGGATGTCATCTTGTCCCATGGATGCTGTATTTGTAGCTTTGGAGAGTGCAGTTCCTACCTATGTGGCCGTGATTACCGGAATTGGGCAATCTTTTGGTATTGAGATGGGCTCTTCAGCGAGTGAGAGGGGGGTGAAGTTGGCACTAAATCGATCTGCCAGGATATTGGCAATATCCTTGGGATCAGTATATTTAATGCCATTCTGTTGTAGTTCAGAGCAGATCTGAGTATTGCCATTTAGATTCTTGACATAACTATAGAATGCCTTGTGGTTGTCTTTAGAATCTTTGGCAATTTTATTCACAATTCCTGCTTATGTTTAATCTACTGAGTGTTATGTTGCACCTACTATGAAAGGTGTATGTTGTTAAACTTCATTTACTTCTTTATTGCTCATATATATTGTATATTCTATTATTGAGCATAATGCTGGAGCTTTTCATCCCAGTCCTCCAATTAAAAGGGGGCACTGACCAATCAATTCATACTAGTAAATAAATATAAATAAACAAAATAATAAAATTCACATCAGTTTTAAAGCAAGTATTCTGGAAGAACCACTACACTACAGTACAACATTTGTGATCATATGCCTTTATGTGTGTGTGTGTGTGTGTATATCTGTTACTTAACAGAAAACGCAACATATGATTGAGCAAAAATGCATAAAAACAATATAAAAAAAAAATTGTCCATACCCTTATTCTGTTACTCTGTCAAAGAGAGGATAAACCCCTATACTCCCACTCCCTTTATGAATTATCCATCTATATACCAGCTTTGAGATCACACAACAGTGAGGAAAAGGCAAATATCCCAGATCACCGCTATGCTGTGATCTTGCACACACAAAAAGCTGGTGTTTGCAAACAGCTGACTTTCAATTATACATTCAGGCTTTTTGTCATGTCAGTTCAGACAAATGATCTTTTGACCTAATGTAGTTATACTATATACATGTGTATATATATATATATATATATATATATATATATATATATATATATATATATATACATACATACATACACATATATATATAGGTTCATAGGCTGGTACTAGGCTATCGGCCCAAGGGCCTACATGAGCCTAGCTAGCAAGGTTCCATAGCTTACACCACCCAAGAAAGTTATTTTCCTATTCCACTGTCCAGCAGAGACACAGAAGTGATCCCCGGGGTGTATTTCCTATTTCCTATCCACTATAGTTGACTAGAGAGCAATCACAGCAGTTCAAGGAATTACTCAGGGCTCTAGCACCCCAAGAAGAGGAGCAAATAGGTAGAGTTGAAGAAGACTGGCAGTCCCTAAAAACAGCATGTGTTAGGACTACAGAAAAGATATGTGGCCGAACCAGGTATGGGAATAAGTTACATAAGGTAAGCTGGTGGTGGAATGCCGAAGGTCCAGGAAGTCATCAAAAGAAAGGAGTACAGGAAGAAGTGGGAGATAGAAAAGACTGACCAGGCTAGGAAGGACTACTGGTTGGCTAACAAAGAAGCTAAGAAAGAAGTTTCAGTAATAAAGAATAGGCCATCGGAGGCACTTTACCAACTTCTGGAAAGTGTCTTAGTAAGGGGCACAAAGAAACTATATCAGGTTGCAAGGCAAAGACAGAAAAATAAAGGATAGTCATGCACCCTTCATAAGGGATGCCAGCAACAATCTGGTCACCAGTCCACAGGACATCAAAGGCAGATGGAAGGAGTATTTCCAGCAGCTTTTGAATGAAGAAAACCCCACAGAAGCTGTACTGCCCCAGAAACAGCCTACAATGAGAGGAGAAGAAGAGGAGCCCACCCTAGAAGAAGTAAGAACAGCAATAAGGAAGATGAAGTCAGGGAAAGCATCAGGCTCAGATGAAGTCACAGCAGACATGATAAAGATGCTGGGTGACATAGGGGAGAAATGGCTCCTGAGGGTACTAATAGCAGTGTGGAGAGAAAGGCATATCCCAGATGACTGGGGACTAAGCATACTCCTACCTGTGTACAAGAACAAAGGGGACATCCACAACTGTGGGCAGTACAGAGGCATCAGACTCCTACCACATTGCAAGAAATCTCTGGAGAAGGCGATTGATAAACGGATACTCAGAGTAGTAGAATGTAAGATGGGAGATGAGCAGTTCAGATTCAGATCAGGATGCAGCACAACTGACCCGATGTTTGCATTGAGACAGATACTTGCAAAGAAGCTAGAGATGAGCAGAGTGTCCAACTGAGCATTCCTAGACTTGGGGAAAGCATATGACAAGGTCCCAAGAAACTAATTTGGGCAGTACTGTGGTTGTTTAAAGTCCCAGAAACATTGGTAGAATTAGTGCAGGCTATGTTGTACATGGATCCAGTGACTCAAGTACAAACAGTGTCTAGCCTCACAGAAGGGTTCCCAGTGGGAGTGGGTGTACACCAGGGTTCAGTTCTGAGCCCACTGCTGTTCATACTGGTGATGGCCTACATTAGCAAACAGGTCAGAGGGGAGAAATCAACAAAGCTGCTGTTTGCAGATGATGTGGCCATACAGGCAGACTCTGAGCTAGAATCTCAGCAATGGATAGGAGAATGGATTGCAAACTGAAGGCACATGGGATGAAACTAAGCACAGATAAGATGGTCATAATGGCAGCAAATTGGATAAATCTGAAAAAGCTGAGAACAGACATAGAAGGGAAGATAGTGGAACAAGTAAACAACTCTAAGTATCTGGGAGGGGTGGTTGAGGAGCAGGGTAGTCTGAATTGAGGTCAAAGCTAGAATGAGAGGGGCTGCAGCCAAATGGCATAGAGTATCAGGTGTAGTCTATAACAGATGAATGCCAAAAAAGCTGAAAGGTAAGGTGTATAAGACAGTGGTGCGACCAGTACTATGGTACAGAAACCTGGGCAATAAAGGCAGAACAGTTGAAGCTAGAGGTTATGGAAATGAAGTGCTTGAGAAAGGTGGTAAGATGCACACTGTGGGACAGACAAAGAAATAAGGACATATGAGCAGAAGCCAAAGTAGCTCCAATTGCAGAAAAGATCAAAGAACAGATTACGGTGGTCTGGGCATGTGTAGAAAAGCAGAAGACAATCTGGTGAGGAAGATTTGGACCAGACAGGAAGAAGGTAAGAGGAAGTAAGGACATCCAAAGAGTTAGATGGACTGTGTGAAAGAAGATCTGCAACAGTCAGGCATGAGTATTGAAGAAGGCAGGAGTATGGCATTGAATCACGAGAGTTGGCGACAGTTAACACAATACCCCAACCCCATGTAGCAAAAAAAAATTGGAAAAAGGGGGCTGATGATGATGATTCTATACACACACATGCACGTGTGTGTGTGTATGTGTGTGTGTGTGTGTATATATATATATATATATATATATATATATATATATATATATATATATATATATATATTACACACATGCAGAGAGAGAGAAAGACACTAGTGTTACAAAACATATTTCAAATTTTGAATATACATTCCCTTTTAGAATTCTTGTAATGAAAACTTAGTTTATTATAGATATTCTTAAGTAATTTGCAACACAAGTGAGTTTAATAGTGTTGGATTCTTCTGCCACCTTTGTTGTTTATGTGCTGATCTGACACAATATGTTGGATTCAAGTGTTTCAATGTTTTGCCTGTTTAGGCAGTGCAGTCTTTTAAGCTATTGAGAAGGATATCACACGAAATGTAACCACTTGCTGATTTTTACTGTATGAAATGGATTCTCCTTGTAGCACAGCAGCTTAGTTTTGAGTTGTCCACGTGATCTAAAGCGCAGATTTTGAAAAAGTCATTATTACTTCTTTCTACAATTGACTGCAAATGTTGCCTGTAGCAGTCAAAGTAAAACATTGTATAGACAGCTGAACTAGTTTGCAAATGCCTCAAAACATATAAATGTACATTTATACTTCACTTGCCTGTTAAGACATTTCACATCGATTTTTCATGAAATACATCTTAGTTAATTTACTTTCTTTCTTGCAGTCTATATATCTGATAAATCTCAGGAATCTGAAACACTAAAACACAAATACTTATTTTGTTCTCGTCAACAAGGGTCTGAACTTCAAATGAGCATGAGGCTATATGAGAACCAGTGTAATCAGACAAGGGCAGCAATCTCCAAAGCAAAAAGAAAGGTGGACATTGCAGCTAGAAAGGGAGATTAATAACTTTCCCTTAAAATTAGGCTGGCTTGAGGGCTGCTTGCTGCCCAAGTACCTTTTGATTATTCTGGGCTGCAAATCAATCTATACAATCGTTATTAAAGATGTACTGAGGTTAGACTAAATGCAAGGACAGTAGAATTATGACTTGTAAAAAAAATATTTCATCCCCTTTATGCAAACTCATTTAACTCTGACAGAATAAGAATATTCATTATGCATAGCTAGGATGGGGAAAATGTTTGAAATTTTTGGACACTTTTTATTTGCCCTTAGGTTTGTTTCCCCACATGCATTAATGCACAACATTCACTTGTGCCTGCACTGCACTAAGTCACCATGGATTTGCATTAATATTCAACTAGCACTCATGTTTAAGTAGAAAGGGATACTGTAGTCAATTTCTCCTTTCTGTCCTTCAGCAGAAATGATTTTCAAGCATTCACCTCATTGCTCTATTCTTACTGACATACATTTAATGAGGAACTTCCCAATAGTCATTTTCATCATTGCAGGTAACTCACAATGCCAAAACTCGCACTCTGAGGAAATTATGGTAATACACTTATGACAAGATTCCAATCCACAATCTGCTATGGCTGTCTGTTAAGCAGAAAACCAATTACAGTGATATAATTTTGTCTGTCAAATGCCCAAATTATTTTTGTGCTATGTATATCTCCATATCTCTGCCTCCAGCCTAGCTATCTAGCCAGAACTGAATGCGTGCAACCTGAATTCATTTAATACATTTTCCTCATTTTCTCTGAAATGTCTATTATCTAAAGAGTTTTTTGTACTAAATATTTTTTTTTGCAAAATTCTTTGTTTGATGTCTCTAACTTTCTGAGAAAACCATTCCCAATAAAACTGCATTTCTTATGTTTTCTTTACATGCACATTTTCTAATTCTTTTAAAATGTATAAGATTAATTGAAATAAGACTGATGTGAATGGAAGGAGGTATAAATTAAGCAGATGGGACACATTATCCTTTCTTGGTATAGGACAAATTATCCTTTCTTGGTAGAACTCTAAGCTAGGCTTCTCATTCCCTTGCCTCAAAAAAAAAAAAAACATAATTTACACTAGTGTGCAACTGCTCTATAATCATATACTTACATATTATTTATTTATGAATGATGTGTCTATCCATTTTTGTATGATGGCAGACACTCGCGTGCACACGCATACGCACACATGTACAACAATTACATAGATAACGGCATGCATTTATCAACCCTTCTATATGTATCCGTGTGTGTGTGTGTGTGTGTGTGTGTGTGTGTGTGTGTGTGTATATATATATATATATATATATATATATATATATATATGTGTGTGTGTGTATATATATATATATATGTGTGTGTGTGTGTGTGTGTGTGTATATATATATATATATATATATATATATATATATATAGAGAGAGAGAGAGAGAGAGAGATACAGAGACAGGCACACAGTCTAGCAGTTTTCCTCAGTAGATTAATGGTATATGTTGCTGCTAATGAGCTTTATCCTGTAGTCACTGGTTTGGTACCCATTTACATACTATTTGACTAGGGTATCATTTAACTAGGAAATTCTTATGAGCCTTACCCAGCTAAACAAGAAATGATTTGTAAGCAGTAGTATTATATTTCAAGATAACTTACTCTGTTTATTATTTTGTGTATCGTCATCAGCCTAAACGGTCATCAGAATTAAAAAAAATATTCTGCATGACAGATGTAATTTTAACGTACTAGCTTTTGAAGTAGTAAGTTGTTTGTATTTCTGATTATTTGTCATCTCTGATAAATAGCACACTAACAAACCTTTCAGTGCTTGACAAGAATAAATCATTTTTGTCCACATACTCAAAGTAAGGGAGGACACCAAAATGCTTGTCTTCAGTATTCATGGATGTACGCCCCTATGCAAACATTTTAATGCTTCATATTATCAGATAGAAGAGCTAGTAATCATGTATAGGTCCGCAAAATAAATAAGTTACACACTTTGTGAGAGACCCTCTTTAAATTGTGTTTCCTGTTAGTTCAGAAATCACTGTGGTGAAAGAGATTTCTAATTTGTAGTTCTTTAATACTAAAGGATAACAATTGTTATAAAAACAGATGTTGTTTTGAATTGCCTTCTCCATAAAATGTAGAATATGAGCAGCAACATTTAATGCTTATAAAACATTGCAGTAAAATGACGTCCACAATGATGTTTATAGCAAATTAGTCTGATAATCTGTAAGTAATCTGAAACTGTAAGGAGGAGGAAAAATGTCTGACTGTTATTTGATGTTACGTTTATATTCCTGTATGGCTTCATACATGAAATGAGAGTGAACTCTAGGTTTTGAAGATCTGTATTGACACTATTAAGTGCAAACACAATTCTTTTCTTTGGCACTCTGAGAGATATATTACTGATGTAATCTCAACCATTTAATGAATGATGATGAAACAATTTAAAATTGTATGTAAACTCTGTAGTACAACTATCTTATGCGTATGATAATTGGCTATACTATATTATCAATCTAAATGTAATAGCTGCCATTGGCCCAAAAGATTGGGTCTTGGATGAAAATGGTCTGAGAAGGGTCACGTACCCAATTAACAAGTGTTTGAAAATTTGAATTTGTGTTTATTTAAAGTCTTTTTAAATACACATCAAAATATGTAAATTATTCTACAAGTATCATCTAGTTATAAAACTACAAACTGTGATGATGTTAAAAGGACTTCAGTGACAGAGGAAAGGATGAATTTTCTTTATATTAAAAACTCTCAAGATGCCATATAAACTTGTGAATCAAAAGCTGTTTTTTAATGACTATGAAAATGAACTGATACTGTAGTGTAGCACATGGTAGAGATAATACAAAATGATATAAAACATTGCCCATTTAAAGTACTACGTTATATTTTTCTCCATACTTTATTGGAAAATTCACATTATCAGAGAAGGCAAATTAAATCGGTAGAACCATGTAGGAGGCTATTATGTTCACCTCAGATTTTTTTTCAGAAAAATATATATAGTGTCAATTCTCAAAAGGTCAAATTAGGTTAAAATTACTATTTTACCTTTTGGTTCCTGCACTAAAGAAATTAAGAACATTTTGATTAAAAATTGGTGTGTGTTTAGGGGAGACACAGAGGAGATGGTAATTTTGGGGGAAATTCCCACATTTGTGTTTAAAACTGGAAGGAATTTAAAGAATTTAATGGAACATCCCAGACTGAATTTTCCTAACAAAAGGAATGGTACCAGGTGCTGTGGTGCATGCAAACAATGCAGTTACATTTCAGAACAGTCTAATATTTCTGTTGGTTCTTCACCTATGGATAGTGTGTTGGGAGAAGGGAATTGTACTACTAAAAGATTAGTTTATCTATCTACTTGTGAAGGAAGTAACACTTTTTACATGGGGAAAACTGAAAGGCAATTTCATAAGCGAATTTACGAACATACCAACGTGATTGCCAAGGGTAACACCAACAGTTCCTTGTATAAAAAACACCTGTAGTTGCTCTTTTGCTAAATATATTTTTTGGTATTTTGGAAACTATTCCCGAGAGTTCAAGGGATGGTTCATGGGAAACTGTAATAGAAAAGAGAGAACTTACCTTGAAATTTAGATTAAATGTGATATTTATAACGGGGCTGAATGAGCACCTTTCAATAACACTGATTCTGAAAATTAGAGCTGTCGATTTATACTATTATGTTCTGAAGATATTTTTTCAAGGTGATTTTATGTGTTAATGAATGATTTATTACATATTAAGTATAGACTTTGTTTAATGAGGTTTTAGTTGTTTTTTAGAAGTTGGGTCTTTAATTCTTAATGGATAGTTTCACATGATTTAAATTATATAAGTGTTTTTTTTATTGTCATTTAATGGATCTGATGAAGTCCTATGTTTGAGGGATGAAAGCGCTCAACTGTTTTAGCTCAAATATATTTTTATGTGAATATCATTTACTTGAATGGCATATTTATTGAAATACTTTGTGAGCTTTGTAAACCTAGAATACCTAGTCAACACTATGTGAGCCTTTTGTTTGGAGTTGTAATATAATACCTGTATTTTGATAAAGGTATGGTTTGCCTTGTTAATCAAGAATTATGCAACAGCATAGGATTGTACATTAAGTACAACATTATTGACACATGCATAAAAATGCATGTTAATAAGGAAAAGTAGCTATCATTGCCAGATTTGGTATATAATACTGACACTAACAGAAAACCTTTGTATGGATTAGAACAGGAAACAATATGATTTCTTATGGTACTTTACTTTTATTGGCTGATTCTAAATTAAACAGAATAGACTACAATATTTTGTTATTCTATGTAATTATACATTATGCTATGTTGTCCTTGTGATAAGGCATCATTAATTAGTTTCAGTGTCAGCCCAGCCACTGGGGATGTACAAGCCAGTGCATTTCTTTGCGCCGGCCCCAAGCCCGGATAAATGGGGAGGGTTACATCAGGAAGGGCTTCGGTGTAAAACCTCTGCCAAATAACATATGTGGACTACAATACAGATTTCCATACCAGATTGGTCGAGGCCTGGGTTAACAATACCTCCACCAGTACTGTTAGCCAACAGGGTACTGGCAGAAATTGGGCTACTGTTAGCTGAAGGAGAAGAAGAGGGGGAAGGCATGCCTGAAAGCATAAAGAGAGGAGGAAGGTTAGGAGTGTAGTAGTGAGGGTAGGAACTTTGAATGTTGGCAGTATGACTGGTATAGGGAGAGAGCTAGCTGATATGGAGGGAAGTAAGGTTGATTTAATTATTGTGTGTACAAGAGACCAGATGGAAAAGGAGTAAGGCCAGGTGTATAAGAGGTGGGTTCAAATTGTTCTATCATGGTGTGAATGGGAGGAGAAATGGGGTAGGGTTATCCTGAAGGAACAGTATGTCAAGAGTGTTTTGGAAGTGAAAAGAGTGTCAGATAGAGTGATGTTTATGAAGCTGGAAATTGATGAATCAGGAAGTGAAACAGATTAGCAAGGAGAAAGTAAGGACAGCTATGAAGAGGATGAAGAATGGAAAGACTGTTGGTCCAGATGACATACCAGTGAAAGCATGGAGGTGCTTAGGAGAAATGACAGTGGAGTTTTTAACCAGATTGTTTAAAGAAATATTGGAAAGTCAGAAGTTGCCTAAGGAGTGGAGAAAGTGTTTTGGTACCTATTTTTAAGAATAAGGGTGATGTGCAGAGCTGAGTAACTACAGAGGCATAAAACTGATCAGTCACAGATTGAAGTTATGGGAAAGAGTAGTGGAAATTAGGTTAAGAAGGGAGGGGATGATTAGTGATCAGCAGTATAGTTTCATGCCAGGAAAGAGTACTACAGATGCAATATTTGCTGTGATAGTGTTGATGAAGAAATATAGAGAAGGTCAGAAGGAGTTGCATTGTGTCTTTGTGGACACGGAGAAAGCATATGATAGGGTGCCTAGAGAAGAGTTGTGGTATTGTATGAGAAAGTCAGGAGTGGCAGAGAAGTATGTAAGTGTGGTACAGGATAGATATGTACGAGGGTAGTGTGACAGTGGTGAAGTCTGCAGTGGGAGTGACAGATGCATTTAAGATGGAGGTGGGATTACATCAAGGATCAGCTCTGAGCCCTTTCTTATTTGCAATGGTGATGGACAGGTTGACAGATGAGATCAGACAGGAGGCCCCATGGACTATGATGTTTGCAGATGACATTGTAATCTGTAGGGAGAGTAGGGACCAGGTTGAGAAGACCCTGTAGAGGTGGAGATATGCTCCAGAGAGGAGAGGAATGAAGGTCAGCAGGACTAAGACAGAATATATGTGTCTGAATGAGAGGGAGGGTAGAGGCATGGTGAGGATGCAGGGAGTAGAGTTGACAAAGGTGGATGAGTTTAAATACTTGCGATCAACAATTCATAGTAATGGTGAGTGTGGAAGAGAGGTGAAGAAAATACAGGCAGGGTGGAATGGGTGGAGAAGAGTGTCAGGAGTGATTTGTGACAGACGGGTACCAGTAAGAGTGAAAGGGAAGGTCTACAAGAGGATAAGGTAACCAGCTATGTTGTATGGGTTGGAGACGGTGGCATTGACAAAAAGGCATGAGTCATAGCTGGAAGTGGCAGAGTTAAAGATGTTAAGATTTGCACTGGGTGTGACAAGGATGGACAGGATCAGGAATCGGTATATTAGAAGGTCAGCTTAGGTTGGATGGTTTGGAGACAGTGAGAGAGCCGAGATTGCATTGGTTTGGACGTGTGCTGAGGAGAGATGCTGGGTATATTGGCAAAAAGGATGGCAAGGATGGAGCTACCAGGTAAGAAGAAAAGAGGAAGGCCTAAGATAAGGTTTATGGATGTGGTGAGAGAGGGCATGTAGGTGGTTGGTGTGACAGAGCAAGATGCAGAGGACAGAAAGAAATGGAAATGGATGATCCACTGTGGCGACCCCTAACGGGAACAGCCGAAAGAGAAGAAGAATTAGTTTGTATCAGTTCTCTCTCTGAGGTAGAGTCAAGTGTTGAAGTGTATAAAACCCAATTTAACAAAGAACAATAGTTCAGTGAAAGACCTTATTACATAACCATATGTTTGGATATGTGTAGCAACTTCTTGGCAATTGTGAAACAAGTGGTTAATTTAAAGATAGCATCCAAATAAAGAACATCTAACTGGAAATTCATACACATTCATCTATCAAATAATTTTCTTTATTCTATTGTGTGCAAGTTACATTATGCACAGTTGTCAAGATTGTGAAAAACATTGTAGTCTAGATTGTGCTAGGAAGTCAGAAAATGTTGGGTGTCACTAGATGAAACCAATTTGTTTACAGAGTGTTTCTTAGAAGAATGGGGAGATATTGCTTTTTAGTAGTGCTAACTGATACATTTAAGGAGCATTGGCAAACTGATGTACTTTATACTGATCTCAGTAAGCATTTCATTGTGTCTTTCATGAAGTTTGACTTAATGTTGACTTGTGCAATTAACTATTCCAGGTTACAGAAGTGGCTTTAGTGTATAATAATTTAGCTTATGGTTGAGCTGATTTCACTGGGAAAGGTAAATATCAATGCTCAGTTCTAACTTATCTAATAAGCTGATTTTACCCCAACTATAACCATAGACTCAAACATAAAATACCCAGCTACCATAAACATTTTTAAGAAAATATACGATAGTCATGATCTCAGTTTAGCTTAATAAGTTTTGCTAACATTTATAGCTGACTTTGCCAAAATCATATTCCAATTAAAACAAAGTTAATGTTTATCATGTTAGTAATATCAAATAGTGAAGTTGATGTTTTAGGCATTCTAACAGTCAGACCCTCAAATATCTGCAGAGACCTAAGTTTTGTAACAAATGAAACCATTTTAACTCCCTTACTAAAGCAAACTTTTCTATAAAAACATGCTTCTAAAATCCTCTGACTTAATTTTAGTGTAATTATTTGAAAGATTCTGTAGTACTTTTATTTCTGTTCAAGATATTGGCATAGCCAGTATTAGAACAAAAATGTAACACATGGTAACTTAAAAATGAGAAAGCAAATGAAAACATATCGAACATGTTACAAGCAAAGTTAAATGCAGAAAAGAAAAACAAATAATGCCAGTGGACATGACCCTTTTATTAGAAAATATGATATTACAGAGAAATAGAGAGAGGTGTGGGGTGGGGACATATAGGATATGAAATTCTTACAGTAAAGTTTTCCTTTTTGAACCAATTCTCTTTTGCCACCTGAAACATTCAACAGTAGGATCAAATATAAACTTAGTAAAACAAAATGTAAAGTTATAAAAACGGTAACTATATTGAATAATACTTTGTATGTATCATGTTATAATGAGCTCAAAATACTTCAAGTTCTTAAAAAGCATGTTAAATAACTATGCTACATTCAAAATCAGTTATATAGATCAGAATCACAGGCCCTATGGATACCTTAGTTTACAATGTCTCACATGTCAGCAATCAAGGAATGGCATGGAATGATAGTGTCAGAATGGTATGCTATGCTATGGAATCTTACAGATGTAATAACACCGAGTTGCAGCATACAGGAGAAGTTTATGTTCAACACAGTAATGTTCTATTATAATTCTACTCTGTAGCTTTGAGATAATGGGCCCCCTCTTATTTCAACTGTTAAGGGTTCTACCATTATTGCAAAGTTCAATTTAGGGAAGGGTATTGCTTCCAGAATTTTCTTGATTGTTAGGGATGCTGTTTTATATATAGTTAATATCATCTGAAGAAGGAGGAAAAATGTTACAATACATTTCAACTTACCCAAAACTGTGTTTTACCTGTTTAACTGGAAAACCAGTACTAGAAAGCTATGGATGCAGAAGAAACAAAACAGTATGATTAATTAAACCACCATATCATTTTTTAATAATAATTGCCAGTAGTTATTTACTCATAGGTTCTTCAGCTTAAATTACTCTTCAAATGAACTAAAACAGTATGATTTAATGTTCATTCTCCATGATTCATTGTCTATGTTGTAAACATTTAGTAGATCTTTAACCTGACTGATAGTTCAGATATGTGTTATATGAATGCAACAGTGAGGGGTCCAAACTCCTGTTTGAGAACTGCTATTAATCTGTTAAATAAATCTTTTCAAGCACATACTTTCATATTTATAAGAAGGTTACAGCACATTGTTCTTTAGAAGAGCATTTCATTTGGGCAATCTTTTTCATTTCTGCATGTATAGTAAGATGAATGTATGCGTGGTCATGAATTCTTATTTAAATTTTGAAAGAGTATGAAATGCGACTGATCTCAGGAGGGTATACTCTGCTTCAGCCTGCAGAATTACAAAACTGAGCAGCAAAATCTGCATTATAAAGTCAGACGACCAGATATCTGATATAAGCATTTATTTATATCCTGTCCAAACATTTTGGGGACCAGTTGTTATAAAGAAGTATGGATTTAACCAAAAATAATATGAACAAAGCTAAGAATTTTATTATATCCAGGTATGAAAAATAATGCTGTTGAGCTTACTGTACTATACTCTTGTAAAAGTCTTCAGATGTCTCTTAAAGGTTTCCTGAAAGCAAGAACTGTTTGAGTAGTTCAGTTATTATTTGTTTGTGTTTGTGTCTTTCGGCTTTTCCCAGTTAGGGGTCACCGCAGTGGAACTCCGGTCCGCTAATGATTGGCAGTAGATTTTTTTGTGCTGGCTTGCCAGGCCAAACGCACAACCTTCAATGAAGGAACGCCCACTCATGCATGTCGACACACAGAAGACGCTCTAACTGAGAATCGAACGGGCAACGTCTAACTGTGAGGCGACAACGCTACCGCAGCACCACCACCGCAGTACCAGTTCAGTTATTATTATTATTATTATTGATAATATTTTACTTTAACATTTGAACACTTACTGAGACAAACATCTGGCAGAAGTACACTTTTGCAATAGCACTGTCAGAGTTGCAAAACAAAATAAATAAAAAAAATATATATACACCAGGCACTTTATTGTGGATGTACCTGAACACTGTCTTTGGCATGTATTGCATTATGTTATGTTACATTTCTGCAGATGGTGAAAATAAGCCTATCTATTCTACCCTTTAAATATTTATCTGATTTTGTTTCACTTCCATACTGACATTTCTGTCACCATTCCAACACTTGTCTTCTCACCTGTTAAACTTTCCTCTTCTTTCTCTCTCTTGTGCCTTGCAAATTCATTGAAGAATTATTTTTAGATATTTAGGATTAGTCTGTCACTATATTCTGCTGCTTTTACCCTTTCCTCCCATCTGCCTGTCTTCTTCAGATTGACTGTTCCACATATCTATGACTTCTCGTAATGATGGTTTTAAAACAGCTGTATTTCATGGAGTTCTGCATCCTTCAACACACAATGTGACTTCCAAATTTCTGCTTCTAAGCACAGCTTAGAGCTAATGCTCTTTTATAATAATTTAATGAAATATTCTTATTGCACCATGTTGTTGAAATATTCTGTTGCATGTAGCCATAGTTCTCAACTCCACATACCCACAAGCCACTCCAGAAAAGACTATGGTAAAGTGTTTCTGCCCTGGTGTATGGAAAACTAACTTCAGCAATAGTAAATCAGTCTAGCAAAATGATTTTTTAAGAGTTGCAGTTCATGGATGAAATAACCAGACTTAGCGGAAAGTTTATCATGTTCTGTAGTCCGTGAGAAATCCAAAACTACTATTACTGACGTGGGGATACATGGTATCAGCAGATAAATAAATATAAACAAGAAGCATACGAATCATATACTGAAACAAAACAATGTATGGCTGCAAAAACAAAATATTTAGAGAGATCTTCTTAAATCATCTTAGTGCAGTTTAGGTTGGCTGAATGAGAGACATCTATCATGATGTAATTTATAACGTGAAATGAAGCAGCTCCACATACATTACTACAAATCTAGCCTGAATATTGAAGCCTTGAAGAAAATTTATGTACTAGCATTAGTTTGTGGACAGCATCTCAGATCTGAAGTCTGGATGCAAGGGTATAAAGTCATAAAAGAATCAATTACAATATTATTGTTAAAGGAGTAATTTGTTAATTGTTCTAACACTTAGGTGATTAGTTTGAATGTACTGGGCCACTCTTAACTCTACTTCCATGCTCAGTGTGGCATCAGCCATGGAAGGCCCTCAGGTTAGTTCTTCTTTGCCTATAGATAACTGTAGTGATTGAAGCATGTCAGTCTGACTCCAGTGCAGATACACTTCCATATTAAAATTCACATCTGTTGTCTATGAGAATATTTATTGGATGGTTTGACCCCAATTAAATTTAATAAAAGCATTTAATACTTAATATTTTAGTTAGGAATTTTAGTTAGGAGTTTAATATATTTAACATTTTAATATGTAAATGAAAAATTATTTAACATATTTAATATCTAAATATAATTTAACAATAGTTTTTAACACGTTAATAAAATTGAGTCATGCATTTTAGGAATTAACATATTTAACTAGCGTAATTGAAGATTTACTCAGTGTATCTGAAGTTTTATTCAGTTTTATATATTTAATTGTTATTAAAGCTGGTTTTATTCTTCAGAGAGTGTTCCATTTTTTTACTTTGCTAAGGAGAGTTTTCTATGATTGTACCAGGATACAGACCGGTAATGAGAATAATATTTTGTTCTGTCCTATGATGGCTTATTTTCTGTGCAATTGTGTATGATTATCATATATTTTCACAATTCTTGCTGTGTATTATAAACTATTATAAAGCCTTGTTAACTATGGTGTAACAGTAGTGTCAAACTGTATTCAAAGTGTTACAGATCTAGATAGTGAATGTGTTAATGCAGGGGTCAAAATGTTCTGTACCCGTAGTGATGCATCAGCTGATGTGGAATTACACTCTAAAATTATGGCATGAATTCAGAAGAGAAGTTGTGAATAGAAATTAATAAAGATTTGAAGGATTTTATCTGAAAGGGGAAGAGGGCAAAAATCAAGTGAGTTAAGCTGATCCTTTTAATGGGACAAGATGGTTTGGGATTAACTGATTTGAAGGGATATTTTAAGACTGCACAGTTAAGGCTCCTATATATAGCACAAGAAGAAAATTTTAATTACATGTGGAAAGGGATGATAATGAAACAGAGGAAAGTTCAAGAAATAAGGAGAGAGTGGAATTTTGAATGCAGATCCTTAAGGAGAATAACAAAAGCCATTACAGAAAATTATATTAATTTAGTAGCAAAAAATATTCTAAAAATATATCCAGCACTGCGGTGGAGAGAGGGGACTCTGCCTGTCATGACTGCAATTATGGGTATGGAGAATAGGCAAAAGGAGGCAGGAAATTACTGGAAAAAATGGCAAAAAAACAAGGTATTTGGAGCAAATTATTACAGAGGGAAAGGTAATAGAATGGGAAAAGGCCAATAATACATTTGGCCGTCAGACTACAGACTGCTTTCCCTATCAAGGATTAATGTCAGAGTACAGCCAAAGATAAGGAGATAGGGGAATCCTAAATGAAAGACCACTACTGGTAGAGTTTAGTTGAATCTATGGAAGCTGCTGTTAAAAAGGAATAATTAGGTGATATAAAACATTGCAAAATAACTATAATAATTAATAAGAGTGGGTTAGAAAAGATTAGGAAGAGAGATTATGTAAGCAGTTCTCATAGAAACAATGGGAGCATATACACATGGTTTCCAAATATGCAACAAAGTCTAAAAGATTAAGGATTTTTGCTAGGATGTGTTTGCTTAGGTATTTTTATACTCCAAGCAGAATCCAGTGAAATTTTCATCAGGTCGATTGTAAATGTTGGAAGTCTGAAAGGCTCATTCAAACTCTGCTACACTTTGCTGTGAAGGAAAGTAAGTTTGCTTTTATTTGTTGTATTTTGTATTACTTTATTGCCTTTTTATATTTTGAATACTGTGGTTTGTTTTCTTTACCTTGTGTTTTACTTGCATTCTGCTTTAACTACATATTAAAACTTCAAAAGAGACCAGAGCTCTGTCTCTTCTGAGTCACGCAGAATACCACTGTCTTTCTAGTTGCATGCCTCTTATGTTAATCTGACCATATATCTCATTTCCTCTCTGCTTTCACTGGCTTGTGTGAGTAATCACAAAATCATCATTTTTGAAATCCCTCCCCTTCAACTATTTAAATTTATTGGCCATCCTACTGTATTCCATAGTACTAGAATACAAAAGTGACCACCCCTTTCAGTCCATCTTGCTGTTTTAAAAATAGCAACTCTCCACTAAACCTTAACTTTTTAAAAAGGTAAAACTTAAGTTACCTACTTTCACATCTAACTTCTCTAGTGCACACTGCACTGTGCATTTTTTTTCATCTTACCTTTAAGCATCCCTCTGACTAGCACTTGTTCTAATACCTGCTGGAAAGCATTAGGAAGCCTTAAACTGATACAAGCACTCAACTCTCCTTGTTAATAAGGAGAAATTAATCGTAGGCACTAAACAACCTATAATTGCAAAGTACCTTGCTAAGGTAAGGGAAAACAACTCCTGTACTTTACAAAAATAAAATGAAAAGCACCAAACCAGGCATGTCGAAGGGTCAGCTTCTGATGATTTCTCCTGTCCACCTGGTGTATCTGGGCATACTGGGGCAATGCAGCAATTGCTTTATGTACACAGACAACCCTCTTCTCTTACCACCCAACACTACAACCTGTGAGAGATGCACTTACATAGCCAAAATAGAAGCAAAGCTCTCTCCACCCAAGATTGTGCTAGACAGTCAAGAGAGAAGGTTAACACCCACACTACACCTCAAGCAACACATAGCACTTCTAAACCCACACCACCAACAACCCACATATATAGAAACAGTAAATCTTCACCACCAACACCCACATATATAGCAACACTAAATCTCCACCACCAACACCCACATATATAGCAACACTAAATCTACATATGCAGAGGCCCTTAACTGTAACCTGCCCAAGCAACAAGGACCTCTGAAGCTGAAATGCAAACAAACACCAATCACAACCAAAGTGTCACATAGTTCACAACACCAGTGCGCCACCCAGCAACAGCCCCTAAGGCAAGACAACGTACCTAACACTTTAGTCATAGGTGACTCTATAGTCCAGCACACTGATGTCCCACTCACCAGGTTGAATAAGGAGAAAATTACAGTCAGTTGCCTGTCGGGTGCCAGGATCTGCCACATAACGCATGCACTCAAGTCACTCCACAACAAGTACAAATATGTCTCTGTCATTGTCCATGTTGGAGTGAATGACTTGAGATGTACCTCCCTGGACTACATGAAAAGAGACATGGAAGAGCTCTTGGATCATGTAGTCTAGGCAAGTATGACCCTAGCCCTCAGTAGCATCCTGCCTTTGCCCAGAATACCACAATATAAGGACAAAATGACTAACTTCAACAATTGGCTAAGCTTTTGGTGTCATTCAAAGGGGATCCAGTATCTGTCTGCCTGGGACGACATGATAGACAAACCATGATGCTTTGCCAGAGATGGTCTGCACCTGTCACCCCTGTGGTTCAGGTTACTGTCTAAGGCTCTTGCCACCCCTATAGTGCCTTTTTTAGGCAAAGTTCAAAGGACAAAACTACCACCGTAACAGGTACAAGCATAAAAAATCTGAAGGTAATGCTACTCAATGCTAGAAGTCTAAACCTCAAAATGCACTCTCTTGAGGCACTCCTAAAAATGGAGAACATTGAGATCTGTGCAGTAACTGAGACCTGGTTCAAGGCTCCAGAGAGCACCCCTGCAATACCGGGCTACAACTGTTACCACACTTTTCGGCCACCAAACCAGGACCGAAACACTAAAGGTGAAGGAGTGTCAATATTTACCAAGGATATTCGCACCACCAGGCTAGTTGCCCAACTCAATGCGTCTGAAATTCTCCAGGTGCAACTAACACTAGGTAAGACTGTAATCCAAATTGTAGCTTGTACACATCCCCCACCATACCCCAAGATTCTCACTACACCTTTCTAAACATACTGGAAAATATTAAGATAGACCCAAACACCCTAATACTGGGTGATTTTAGCTACCATGCCATTAACTGGGAAAACTACTCGTGTACCAACACCTTTGCCCAACGGTTCTTGGAATTCATAAATTCCAATGCTCTGGATCAACTAATCCATAGTCCCACCAGGGGCAACAATATCCTAGACCTGGTCATTACCAACATGGGAAATTGATGCACACCTATGGTCACCCCCTCGTTAGTCAGGTCTGACCATAAGCTAATCACCCTTAACATCCACATCCCACCCCCACCCCACAGTAAGGAAACCTCCATAAAAAACTTCTCCAAAGCCAACTTCATGCTACTCAAGTCAGAAGTGACAAACTTCATGACACCCATGCAGACAGGAACTGAAAGTTCAACTGCTGAATCCTACACTAAGGCACTGTATGAGCACATCTACTCATGCATGAATTGTGCCATCCCAAATAGAACCAAGATGCTCTCATCCAAAAAAAGGAAGCCAATCTGGTGGTCTCCTGCCATAAACAAACTTTACAACAAAAGGAAGAAACTGTTGCAGAAAAGAGGAAAATCCCAGGATGCAAAAAACTCCCTTGCCAGCCTCAGTAAGAAACTGAGATCCCTCATAAAATCCTCCAAAGCTAGTTACGGAAATAAAATTGTCAAAGATTCCAAAGACAACCACAAGGCATTCTATAACTATGTCAAGAATCTAAATGGCAATGCTCAGATCTGCTCTGAGCTAAAACAGAATGGCATTAAAAATACTGATCCCAAGGATATTGCCAATATCCTGGCAGATCGATTCAGTGCCAATTTCACCCCCCTCTCACCCCCTAAATGGCCCATCTCAAAACTGGAAGATTGCCAAATTCCAGTAATAACGGCCACACAGGTAAAAAAAATGCACTCTCCAAAGCTAAGAATACAGAATCCATGGGACCAAATGACATACCGGGCTGTGTACTACATGAACTACAATATGAACTGGCACCTCACCTAAGTGTCATGTTTAATCATAGCCTCACCTCAGATTTTGTCCCACTGAGTGGCACACAGCTACAGTTATCCCACTCCACAAGGGGGGATCCACCTTGGATCCCGGAAACTACCGTCCCATCAGTCTGATGAGCCTTATCTGCAAGGCCATGGAGCGTATTATCACGGAACTTATAAACAAAGACACTGGCAACCTTCAAACACTGGACCCCACCCGGTTTGAGTTCGTGAAGGGCCGATCATGTCTCCTGAATCAGTCTCCAGAGCCATGAACAAAGGTAAGGTGGTCCACACAGCCTATCTAGACCTTGCAAGGGCCTTCAACACCATCCCCCACTCTGGAATCATAGATAAACTTACTAAGGTGGGCATTAATCCCCACATCACCCAATGAGTTGCTAACTGGCTTACTGACAGAACCCAGACTGTAAAAGTAGCCGACTCCAAATCCAGCTCCAGACAACTGACAAATGGAGTACATCAGGGTTCATTTCTGGGACCGCTCTTGTTTGGCATCTACTTCTCTCAAGTACAGGCCAACACTAAGGGACTCTGACTAACAAACTTTGCAGATGACTGCAAACTGGGAGCCATTATTGAATCCCCAAATGATGTGGATACTCTACAAAAGGGCCTTACAGAAACAGATGCTTGGTGCCATAGCCATGGGCTCAAGCTCAATGCCAAGAAATGTATAGTTATCCCCTTTGGGAAAAAAAACACATACATGTGAATTACCATATAGGTGGCAGTACACTAAACACCAAAAGTGTGATAAGAGACTTAGGGACACAGGTGGACAGTGGTCTCATCTTCGATAAGTACATCGCCACAACAGTCAGGAAATGCTTCTATGTGGCATACCTCACCACTAAGGGCTTTTCATCCAGAAAAAAGGAGGTCATTGTCCCACTGTACTCATCCCTCATTAGACCCATTATAGAATACAATGCCCCGTTTGGTATGTACCTCTCAAGACATCTGCAACAACTGGAAAGGCCACAGAAATACCTCACTAAAAGAATCACAGGCCTAAAGCAGATGCCCTACACTGACCACTAAAAACTCCAACTATACTCTGTCGCATATCATCTATTACGAGGCGATCTCTCCTTAACATACAAGGCCATGTCAGACCCAGAGCTGTTGGACTTGCTACACTTAAAGAAATCCCAATTCCTCAGAGCCACATGCTCCAGGGATCTAAATCTTGTCATCACAATAAACAAAAGGTGCTGGAGGGATAGGTTCCTGACCCAGAGACTCCCCAGACTCTGGAATAGATTGCCCATACATGTCAAGCAGACCGCCTCTTTGGCCCTCTTCAAAAGGAACCTTGACGATTGGATGGGAGAAAGGAAATTCACCCAGGGGATCACGTCAGTCACACTGCTAGGCAGGGGTCCAGGGAAGTAAATAGTGTGAGAAGAAATAGCCAGGGAATTGTTATGGCTAGGCTTGTATAGGCCCTAGGGCTCATAGCCTAGTACCAACCTATGAACCTATGATGTGGAGGAAAGAGGTAAGTGGAACATGTTTTTGGGAGTGTAATGAGTTGTCAGGGTATAAACATTCCATATAGACTACTCTGTCAAAAATACTGGGTGAGCAAATCGGAGTAACTAAGGACACGATTTTTTGAGCTGGGATACAGAATCTGAATTACATAGGCATAGTAAGGCCTTGCTAAGTTTAATTCTAATGGCTGCCAAAAAAGCAATTACTAGAAAATGGAAATCAAAGTTAAAACCAACCATATTCAAAGTAGTGAATATAGTAACAGAGATACAATATCTGGAAGTGGGATATTTAAATAAGTGTAGGAGAAATTACATAGAAAAATATAAATCATGGGAACAATCCATGAAGAATAATGTTTTGGAGGAGAAATGAGGCTTAAGAGAAGGCAGGAGCTGAGGGAATGAAGTAATGCTGGATTGGCAAAGACTGTACAGAAGATTAAATGTATGTTTAATGTCTGTAACTGATAATGTCTTTATTATAAATGTATGGTTGCCTATGTCATAAGTGATTCAATAAAGATGATTAAATCTAAAATTATAACATGGATGGTGTGGCTAGGAGATTGCCAAGTAATACAATCATATTTAGCAGTTGCAATTGCCAAGTAATACAATCATATTTAGCAGTTGCATGCCAATTTTCAAAAGAGTTTTATGAGTAATTTGGTAGGGTGGGAGTCTGAAGAGATTAATTACTCTAAATGAATTGCAGTGGATAGCTCTTATAGCTGCAGTAGGACTTCTAATTGCATTGCTTGCATCTGGTCTGTTTGCTGTGTTTACCAGTGGCCCACATCCTACAAATTCCCCAGTGATGCTTAATCAGATGAAAGTTTAATGGCCTTCAGAATAGCAAGGAAATGAATAGGAATTCAGCTGAACATTAGTACTACTCTGGTCTATTTCTAGCAAGAAGCAGAGGCTACTAAAAAACAAAAGACCAAAATGTAGAGATGTTAAACTACAACAATCTCCTGGTTTGGGGAGCAGAATGGTTGTCCTGTTTGTATTGACAACTATCAGTACCACCAATCAGGGAAAGATGGTTTTGAGTTGTAAGTAGTTTCTATGGAAAAGGACATATATTTAGCTAGGTATATGACCTTAAAACTAAGGGCCTGCCTGGTCTGTTTTTGGCAGGGTCACTGGCAATATATACTTAATCCAAGACTTATAATAAGATCATCCTAAGGCAATGCGATCTAAACAAGCTAGAGACCTGCTACAACAAAATCGCCAAATTTGCCACAGGGGCATCCTACAATAGTCACCACTGTCTCTCACTTGCTGAACTAGGCTGGCTTAAACTCCCTCACCTCCTTCAATGGTATCAACTCTCACTCGCCCACAAACTAGTAAACTATCCACTAAATGTCCCATCCCTCCAGAATCTACTCTAACCCTATTGCACCACCAGACCACTAATATCCAGCAACAAAAATCACTTGCAGATCACTAAAGCCAATAACTCTGCTGGTGAAGCACTATTCTCGTGCATCATAGCCAAATTATAGAACTCGCTCCCACCCACAATTACCTCCGCACCATCATGCACCCACTTCAAAACTTTACTAAAAGTGCACCTAAAAACATGCTGGCTATGCCCTTGCAACTCCCACTCTAATATCACCCACCCCATCCAACCACTACCTTTCTTTCCACCCCACTAACTACCTTGATTATAGCTAGCTCAGATGCTCATAAGCCTAGTACTTATTATACAGCAGGAACTTCTTATTGTAACATTTGTTAATGTCTGTTATGTTCTTCGCAGATAAAGATTCTAGTTGTCTACTGATGTACTATGTTCTTCATCTGTAAATATGTTTGTAATTAATTGTTATGTTAATCAAATTGTTAATCGCTATGGAATCCAATGCAACTACTGTTTGTTTATTTTAACTGTGGAGCTTTTCTCCCCAGGCCTCCGCTGAAAATGGACCTACGTCCAGTCGGACACTCCCGGTCAACAAATGTAAATAAATAAATAAATAAAAGATGACAAAATGTGGAGTAAATATCCCAAATTGAGTTCATCATTACCATGCTTTAAACAAATGAAACTAGATGGACCAATAAAATAATCCAGCTTTCACACATTTTAAAAATGTTCATCACATAACTCAAAATCCACAAGAACACTTTGCACTACAATGTCTAGTCTAGTACCACCATCTTCAAAGACAACTGAGATCCCAGTATGAGCAATTTCTGCACATAATCAAATCATAAAACTACTCATATGATTCTCTCTACTCTACCTATGTAACCGAACAATGGAATGCTATCCCATCAGAAATCAAAACTGAATCAAATGCAAGATGATTTACCAAAATCTTAAAACTATTATTGCATATAGCAACGTTTTTTCTAACCAGAGAATATCAAAATCATTCAACTTTTTTTCAGCACAATTTTTCAAGATATTTTCTCCTCTATCACTCAACAGCTAAAAAAAATTTTTTTACTTTTCCTTGTATCAACTTAACAATCTCACATTTTTTAAACTGTGCATTTACTTTGACTGCCTAATTCTGCAACTCTCCATTTTAACTTTAATTTTAATACTAACATCTCTCACTTTTATTTCTTCAAATCTTTTGGGTTTCTAATACCATGATGGGAATGGACCTCATTCCTAAATCAAGGTACATTTAATGTACATGAAATTTGTATTGTTTCACTGGTTAATGTCAGCCAGAAGTGCTCTTCGCAGCACCCGCAACGTGCCCAGTAATGACTCCTCCTGCAATTCATATGGAGTTACATATACTAGTAACATATCTAAATATGATTGCAGATTCTTTTTTATAAGACCCTGTTGCTCCTACTACTATTGGAACTATCTGGATATCTTTCTTCCACATTGCTCTTGTTTCTGCTTGCAAATCCTGATATTTTATAATTTTGTTTCTCTGTACGCGGGACACTATAGTCACTGGGTGTGGCAATTTCAATGATCAATGCCACTTTTGTCTTTTCTTGGATCACTATATCCAGTTTTCTAGCATGTATCTTTCGAAATGTTGGTAATTGATGACCCCATGTGAGGTAGACTTCATCCGTTTCTATGGTGCTTTATGGCTCATGTTTCCATTGTTTTTCAGCCACTTCAGTACCATAATGTTTGCACAATCTTCAGTGCAACAGTCTCGCCACATTATTATGCCTTTCAGTATATAGTCCATCTGCCATTATTATGTCACAACCAGGAATGAGGTGTGCAACTGTTTCTATTTCTGTTTTGCAAAACCTACATTTGTCTGTTTCTCCCACATGTTCAATGGACTTTGTAAACCAACTTGTATGTAGCCCACTATCTTGTGCCACCAATATTAACCTTTCATCTCTTGGCTTGAATATGCCTCTTCTTAACCATCCCTGAATTCGTTTCTGATCAACATGAGGTTCTTCCAGAAGTTTTTTATACTTGCAACTATAGTTATGCATTTTCCACATTTCTTGCCTTCTCATCTGGTCCTTCACTTTATATTCTTTGGTTTGTTTTTGTCACTTTCAGTCGCTGCCTGACTTCTATCTACTTCTGATTTGATTTCCATTCCTGCTTGACACTGATATGCTTCTGCTAGATTAAGCAGAGAAGTCATCTTAGATTTATTCTCCTCCTGTTTCAAAACTTTCACTATGTTTGGGTCTTGTGAGGTCAGCAGATAGTTGTTGCTGCAAATCTGTACATGTAATCAGTGTCAAGGAGGTCCATCCATCCTTCAGAATGGGGGATATATAACCTAGGTATGCACTGATTTTTATAAATCATTTGGTGAGCATGAAGCATCCTTCTTGTTTTCATATCTAATCTGTCTAACATGTTTTAAGCACAGTCATTCACTCCAAAACTGTAAGTTAGGACAGGAAGAGCAAATTGGTTTATAGCTTGGATTTTGTTCCTAGATGTCAGTGCTGTTTTCAGTATTAATTTAAGTCTTCTGAAATATTCCTTACCAAGTTTTATTCGCATTTGTTTGTGTTTTGTTGTTGATCCTTCATCAATTCCCAAATATTTAAATACTCCTTCTTATTCATTACTTTTATATCACATTCCTGTCCCAGGCTGATGTTTTCTGGTTTTGCAGTTTTCCTGCTTTAAAGGTTGCTTTTGCACATTTATCAAGACCAAATGACTTTCTTATATCATCTGAAAAAGTTTTGACAACTTGCAGCTGTGCTTTCATTTCCTTATCTGGTGAGCTATACAGTTTTAAATAATTGACAAAGAGAAGATGAGAAGTCTTTACACTTTGTTGTTTTTAGGAGTCAAATTATAGCCATTGCCTAAGCTAAGTAGACAGCTTAATGGGTTAAGGGCAAGGCAGAATAGCAGCGGTGACAGAGAGTCACCCTGGAATATCCCCCTTTGAATTTTTATCCCTGGGATAATAATTTGTCCTTTATCATGGCTTAATTGCACAGTGGTCTGCCGCTGTTTCATGGTCACTGTAATGTTGTTTATCAGTGTAGGATGTATCTTATACATTTTTAAGCACTCTTTGATCCATGAATGTGGGATCTATCAAATGCTTTTTTGTAGTCAATCCACACCATACTTAGATTATTCCCCTTTTTATAGTTCTCTACTATGACTATTTAACAAATGATCCTTTGTTCCATATGACTATTTTATTGCCCTTTTGTTGCACTGCCATAATTGAGTTTTCTTCTAAATGACTATAAATTCTATAACGAAAAACTAAAAAAACTTCTCAAAAAACAATATCAGGTCCAGCAGTGTTTTTTTTTTATCCACTGCTGGACCTGATTTTGACTATAAATTCTGTCAGCATCAATTCTAGTATATAGTTTATACATTGTCAAAAGGCAGGTTATTGATCTGTAATTTCTAGGGTAGCTTGTAGGTTCACTCTTAAGTAGTACCATTGTTTTTCCTGGTGTTATCCAGGTTGGTGTCTGTTCAGGATGTGCATATAAATAGTTCTTACTCAGCTAAACCTTCATACAAAGATGTTAATACTTTTAGCCAAAAGTCAGGTACTGTATTTGGGCTTGGGGTTTTACAGTTAGAGGCTTTTCTTAACTTTATTTCAGTCTCTTTGGCTGTTACTTCATCCCATTTCATATCTTGCACCTTTTAACTTCTTATTCTTTAGCTTCTGTCCATTTAGCACATTTTATGTTCCACAGGATCTTCATAGATATTTCTGCAAAATGTATCTATTTCTTCTTTGGTGGTCTTTCAATTCTTTTTGCCTTGTTTCACAATTCTTTATTTTTTTGGGTGATCAATAAATTGCTTATTTTGTACTTTTCTTTATATTTATCTTCATATCTTCTAAGTTTTTCGGCATGTTCTGAACTTTTTAGTTTATTTGCGATAGTGCATGATAGATCCTGGTCAGTTCTAATACTGCTAATTGCTTTTATCATGTCTATCTTATCATTTTTATTGATCTATTCCCTCTTTTATAGTCTTCTAACAGTGACACTTCTTGTCTTAACTGCTTTATAATTTTCTCTATTCGATATTTTCCCTGAAGGTATTCAATTCCTCCCCTTCCTTTCCCTCACTACCCTGTGTTCTTATGGTAGAACTTTATCAGCTATTAATTTAGCTGCACAGTAATATATCCTGTTTACCTCTGTTATATCGCATAGATCTCTATGAACAGTCCTAATTACTGTATTCATTTGCTTTATCTGACTTCTGACTTTTTGTTTTTTGTTAACCTTCTGCGATTTATTTCTTTCATTGATCTTGATATATCTGTCTATGTGTATTAAATCAAGCAACTCTTCTCTTAGCGTATTTTCCTCCAAACTGAGGGCACATCCCTTGTTTTCCATTTCCTGCGGGCATTCTATAGAACGTTCTATTGCATCTATCCTGTGGCACATTCTCTTCAGTTTCATACTGTGTCATCCTATGCTCTGTTGTATGGGAACTCACTGGCCTATCACTCCTCAACATTGACTGTGTCAGAGTTTCCACAGTTTCTTGTTCCTTCCCTTGCTGTCTAGCTTCAAGTGAACATTTATACTGGTTTCCTGTGGAAGGCTCCAAATTATCTTCATATGGCACCTGACCAATTGCTTTCTGTTCCAGTGGTTTCCCCTTAATTTGGATATCCATTCTTCTATCCTGTTGTGGTGCTTTCTCGATTAGATTTTCTACACTGAATCCTTCACTTTGCAGGTACTCCATAACTTCAATTTCTATTTCTTTAACTTCTCCATTACTAATCTCCTTTTCTACTTTTCCTCTTTGTCTTCTTATTTTTTGTATTGTAAAGTTTCCATGTCTGGATTCCTTTGCCTGTATTTCTCTTCAAATATATTTGGTGCTTCTCTTTTTATATTGGTTAGTTTTGCTTTCTCCTTTGCATAAATATCCTTCTAAGTTGGGAACTGCTGATTGAGAGCCCAGTGTCCAAGTGTATTAGTTCTGGTTTAGGCACTTGGGCTTCAGGCCAGTTATTTTACATTAAGAAGGTTCGTGGTCTGCACTCTTGTGGGAGAAGAGGCTGGACTCTGCCCTTCTGAGCTGGGAATTTTCTGGTTGAAGGTTTATAGTGCCTGAATATTTGAACTGTATCTTACTGAAATTGGTTCACCTTGTTTGCTCTAGCATAGACTAGATCCAGGCCTACTGAATCTAGCTTTGTTTATATGCTTGTTGTTTGTTTGCTTGTTATTTCCCTGGAAGCTAATTCCACCTAATACGCAACTTCTCAGCGCTTCTGTGGATCACTAGTGATATCTGCATTGCTTACTGTACTTATTTCCTTGTTTCACTTGAAAGAAAGTTACTGTTTGTCGTTTTTGCATGTAGTTACTTGTAACACATTGCACTCAAGTTACCTGGCACTTGCTCACTAAAGCAATTATATAAGTCAGCACTAAAAATTAAAAGCACTACACCCTCACTCCCCACTGGCCCTTGTTTTCAATTAAGGATTTCCCAATATTATTCTAGCATGTCCAAAGGTCAGTTGTCAATCTCCTCTCCGGTCCAGCTGGTGAATCTGGGAATCTTGAGGCAATGTTATAACTGCCTCATGTACACAGACAACCCTCTCCTCCTCCCACATAACACAAATACTTGCGAGAGATGCAGCTATTTAGCCAAACTGGAGGCTGAGCTCTCTCAACTCAGGACTGGCAAGACCAGACAGGAGGAGAAGGCAACTACACACACCACAAAACCAGCCTCACATAATGCTACCACTCCACTGAATCAAACACATAAACACACAAAGACATACTCGAGGCTCTGAGTAAAATTTACCTAAACAGCAGAGGCCTCCAAAGCAGACACCCAAACAACTGCTACCTCAAGACACCCCACAAGCAACACATAAACCACAAAAGCAGTGTGCAAAGCAGTCACAGCCCTTAAGGCCAAATACAACACCAAACATACTTGTCATAGGTGACTCCATAGTCAGACACACTGACGTCCCACTCACCAGGCTGAACAAGGAGAGGGTCACAGTAAGCTGCCTATCGGGCGCTAGAATCCGCCACATAACACAAGCACTGGTCACTCCATGGCAAGTACAAATATGACACAGTCATTGTCCATGCTGGTGTGAACGACCTGAGACGCACCTCCCTGGACTACATGAAAAGAGACATAGAGGAGCTCTCTGATTATGTAGCCCAGGCAGGTATGACCCTAACCCTGAGCAGTATCCTTCCTTCACCAAGAATGATGCCACAATATAGAGACAAGATGATCAGCTTTAACAATTGGCTTAATGTCTGGTGTCATTCAAAGGGGATCCAGTGTCTGTCTGCCTGGGATGACATGCTTGACAAGCCACGCTGCTCAAGGGACGGCTTGCACCTGTCACCCTGGGATTCCGGATATTGGCTAAGGCTCTTGCCACCCCATAGTGCCTTTTTAGGCAAGGCTCAAATTCTAAACCTACCACCCTAGAAAACAAAAATGGGAAGAAACTGAGGGTAATGCTGCTCAATGCCAGAAGTCTAAATCTCAAAATGCACGCACTCGAGGCCCTTCTCAGTATGGAGAACATCGATGTCTGTGCTGTAACTGAAACCTGGTTCAAGGCTCCTGAGAGCACCCGGCACTATTAGGTTTTACCTCATATCATGCGTTCGCCCCAAAACCCGGACCACACCACAAAAGGAGGGTGTATCCATATTCATAAAGGATACTCACACCTCCAGGTTGGTGGCAACGCACGAAGCTTCGGAAACCATCCAGGTGCAACTAACCATAGGCAAAACTGCTCTACAAATTGTAGCATGCTACAGGCCACCCTCTCAAACTCAGGAACCCCACACAGCCTTCCTGAAGACACTGGAGGGTATAAATGTATCTCCAAACACCATCATATTGGGTGACTTCAACTACCCGAATATAGACTGGGAACATTACTCAAGCCCTAACTTTCTAGCCCAACGGTTCCTGGAGTTCATAAATTCAAATGCCATGGAACAGCTAGTCACTGTTCCCACGAGAGGAGAAAATATACTAGATCTCATTGTCACAAACATGGGGACAAAATGCTCCACACCGGAAGTATATCCCTCATTGGTGAGATCTGATCATAAACTAATCTCACTGGAAATCCACATCCCGCCCCCACCCCAAGCAAAAGACCATAGTGAAGAACTTCTCTAAAGCAAACTTCACACTACTCAAGACTGGTGTGGTATCCTTCAAGGCCCCTGAGCCAGAGGAAACCACAACCCAAGCTGCGGAAGCCCTTACAAATGCCTTCTATGAACACCTCCAGGACTGCATGGATCAGGCAATCCCAAATAAAACCAAGACTCTTTCCACAAAGGGCAAACGTCCAGTCTGGTGGACCCCAGCCATTAACAAACTTTACAATAAGAGGAGAAAGCTATTACATGATAGAACAAAATCCATAAAAGGGAAGTCACCCTGATCATTATTAGTAAAAAATACGAGCACTCATAAAATCAACTAAGGCCAATTTTGAGAGAAAAATTGCCATGGATTCAAAGGACAATCATAAGGCCTTTTTCAGCTATGTTAGGAACCTGGGTGGAAACTCCCAGATATGCTCAGAATTAGTCCAAAATGATACAAAAATCACTGAACCCACAGACATTGCCAACATACTGGCAGACAGGTTCAGTGCAAACTTCACCCTCTCCCCTAAAGGAGAGATAACTATCCCAGCCGAGTGTAGCCTCCCGGACATCTCAAATGCGCAGGTGAAAGCTGCTCTCTCTAAAGCTAAAAACACAGCATCAATGGGACCGGATGGTGTCCCCGGCTGTGTGCTACACGAGCTAAATGAGGAATTAAACCCGCACATAAGGCAGCTGTTTAGTCTCAGCCTTACCACAGGATACATGCCCAAGGAGTGGCGTGCGGCAACTGTGGTCCCACTCCACAAAGGCGGTGCCTCTACGGACCCTGGTAATTACCGCCCCATAAGCTTAACAAGTCTAGTCTGCAAAGCTATGGAGAGGATCATAATGGAGCTCATAAACAAAGATATAGGGACTTGCAGACATTGGACCCGACCCAGTTTGGCTTTGTCAAGGGAAGATCATGCCTTTTGAACTTGGTTGACTTCTTGAAACAGTCACCAAGGCCATTGATGAGGGAAAGGCAGTCCATACAGCCTACCTTGACCTTGCAAAGGCTTTCGACACAATACCCCACTCGGTATTGTAGAAAAACTTACCAGCTTAAATGTAAACCCATATGTCACAAGATGGGTTGCAAACTGGCTTAAGGACAGAACCCACAGGGTTAGAGTTGCTGGCGCTGTGTCAGACTCCAAGCCGGTCACAAGTGGTGTCCCACAGGGCTCGGTCCTTGGCCCCTATTGTTTGGCATCTACTTCTCAGAAGTACAGGCCAACATGGGAGGACTTTGGCTGACAAAGTTTGCAGACGACTGCAAACTGGGCCATAGTGGAAAGTGCATCGGACACGGATATCCTTCAGAAGGGACTCACGGAAACAGATAGCTGGTGCCAGAGCCATGGCCTGAAGTTAAACGCCAAAAATGTATAGTCATACCCTTCGGGAAAAACAAGGTAACCCCAAGCTACCATATAGGTGGCAATCCACTAAGCACAGAAGAGGTTATCAGGGACCTGGGGACCCAGGTTGACAGTGGCCTTTCTTTTGACACTCACATTGCTAAAGTGGTTAGAAAGACCTTCTACATTGCCCACCTGATCATGAAGGGATTCACATCCAGATCTAGTGAGGTCATTGTTCCCCTGTACTCTTCACTTATCAGACCAATGATCGAGTACAATGCCCCATTCGGGATGTATCTCACCCGACATCTGCAGCAATTGGAGAGACCCCAAAAGTTCCTCACCAAAAGGATAAAGGGACTCCAAAATCTGTCATATGCTGCCAGATTGAAGAAACTCCAGCTCTATTCAGTCGCATACCGCCTGCTCAGAGGTGACATGTGCCTGACATACAAGGCCATGTCCAACCCCGAATTAATGGACATGCTCCACCTCAAAAAATCCAAATCCACCAAAACCACTAGAGCAAGCGACTTAAACCTTAGCACGGATATAAATAGGACGTGCTGGAGGGATAGATTTATCACTCAGAGACTCCCTATGCTGTGGAATAAAATCCCGGTCCATGTGAGGCAGAGCACCTCGCTGACTCTGTTCAAGAGAAATCTAGACCTGTGGATGGGAGATCATAGGTTTACCCCAGGAATCAACTCTGTGTCACTGCTGGACAGAGGCACAACAAACTAATGGGCACAGTATTTTTTCATATAAGGGGTGGCGTAAGCCACAATAATTTGGGCTAGGCTTATAAATGCCTTAGGGCAGATAGCCTAGTATAAACCTATGAACCTATGAACCTATATAAGATGTGCAGCAGGTAAAGGTGATAAAGGATAATGAGGGAAACATACAAGCGAGGAGAGTGTGTTGAGGAGATGGAAAGAGTACTTTGAGGGGTTGATGAATGAAGAGAATGAGAGGGAGAGAAGGTTGGATGATGTAGGGATAGTGAATCATGAAGTACAATGGATTAGCAAGGAGGAAGTAAGGATAGGTATGAAGAGGATGAAGAATGGAAAGGCTGTTGGCCCAGATGACATACCTGTGGAAGCATGGAGGTGTTTAGGTAAAATGGCAGTGGAGTTTTAACCAGATTGTTTAATGAAATCTTGGAAAGTAAGAGGATGCCTGAGGAATGGAGAAAAAGTGTTTTGGTACCGATTTTTAAGAATAAGGGTGATGTGCAGAGCTGTAGTAACTACAGAGGGATTAAATTGATCAGTCACAGCATGAAGTTATGGGAAAGTAGTGGAAACAAGGTTAAGAAGGGCCATGATGATTAGTGATCAGCAGTATGGTTTCATGCTGGGAAAGAGCATTACAGATGTGATGTTTGCTCTGAGATTGTTGATGGAGAAGTACAGAGAATGTCAGAAGGAGTTGCATTGTGTTTTTGCAGACTTAGAGAAAGCATATGATAGGGTGCCTAGAGAGGAGTTGAGGTATTGTATGAGGAAGTCAGGAGTGTCAGAGAAGTATGTAGGAGTGGAACAGGATATATACGAGGGTAGTGTGACAGCGGTGAGGTCTGCTGTGGGAGTGACGGATGTGTTTAAGGTGGTGGTGGGGTTACATCAAGGATCAGCTCTGAGCCCTTTTTTATTTGCAATGGTGATGGACAGGTTGACAGACAAGATCAAACAGGAGTCCCCATGGACTATGATGATTGCAGATGACATTGTGATCTGTAGGGAGAGTAGGGAACAGGTGGAGTCTCTGGAGAGATGGAGATATGTTCTAGAGAGAAGAGGAATGAAGGTCAGCAGAACTAAGACAGAATATATGTGTGTGAATGAGAGGGAGGATAGAGGAATGGTGAGGATGCAAGGAGTAGAGGTGGCAAAGGTGGATGAGTTTAAATACTTGGGGTAAATAGTTCAGAGTAACGGTGAGTGTGGAAGAGAGGTGAAGAAGAGAGTACAGGCAGGATGGAATGGGTGGAGAAGAGTGTCAGGAGTAATTTGTGACAGAGGAGTACCTGTAAGAGTGAAAGGAAATGTCTAGAAGAGGGTAGTGAGACCAGCTATGATATATGGGTTGGAGACAGTGGCATTGACAAAAAGGCAGGAGTTTGAACTGGATGTGTCAGAGTTAAAGATGTTAAGATTTGCACTGAGTGTGACGAGGCTGGACAGGATTAGGAATAAGTATATTAGAAGGTCAGCCCAGGTTGGAAGGTTTGGAGACAAAGGCAGAGAGGCAAGATTACGTTGGTTTGGACATGTGTTGAGGAGGGATGCTGAGTATATTGGGAAAAAGATGCTAAGGATGAAGCTACCAGGTAACAGGAAAAGAGGAAGGCCTAAGATAAGGTTTATGGATGTGGTAAGAGAGGACATGCAGGTGGTTGGTGTGACAGAGCAAGATGCAGAGGACAGGAAGAAATGGAAACAGATGATCTGATGTGGCAACCCCTAACGGGAACAGCTGAAAGAAGAAGATGATTAGATCTTTCTTTCCCATGTACATATTTCTTCTTCAGATGCTTCCTGATGATCTTGCTTCTCCTTGCTTTGCGGACATACTCCATCATGTGATGTATCCTGTTTTAGGTCTTACTTCACAGGCACTCCATAACTTCAACTTCTATTTTTTAACTTCCACTTTATTAATTTTCTTTTCTACGTTCCATCCATTGTGATATTATTTATTTATTTGTTTTTCTGGGACATTTTTCCATATCTGGATGCCTTTGCCTGTATTTCTCTTTGAATATCTTTGGGGCTGCCTTCTTTATACTGATTAATTTGACTTTTCCTTTGTATAAATATTGTTCCATATCAAATCTCTCTCTTTCCCATGTCCTTATTTTTTTTTATACTTATCAAATGTCTCTTGGTTTATTTATATTTCTGCACTTCCTCAGATGCTCAAACAGATCAAAGTTTCTTGATCTTTATACATTTTTTCCACAAATCTGTTGTATTAATGAATGCAAATTTTAATTTGAAGCTTCTTACAGTTTTTCTTGTGGAAGTATTTTTCTTTCCTCTAATTTCTCTCTTAATCATTTTATATAGCTTGTTTCTAGAAATTCTGGGCTTTTTACATAATAGTAGCAATACCTAATTTATTTCTTATCCTCAATAGTCTACTCTATTGTCTTTATGGCTCTTCTTTGGCCTATCAGTTTTTGTGATTTTTGTGGACTGCTACTTCCTTCTACAACATGGGGGGCCATCCTCGGCCTGGGCTGGCCCCATTGTAGGAATGTTTCCATATTTTGAGGATTCTACACTGTCATTTTTTTCCAGTCCTGGCATAAGTACACCTACCAGGATTGGGCACTTTTTTTATCCTGGGTTTTGTGCACCCAACTATCTCTTTTAATTTTTGACCTACTTCTGTCTGTGATATATGCTATATAAATACAGTCTATGTATCAGTGTCACCTTGGTAAGATTTTGTAGAAAACAGAGTCCACTTGAGGATGAATTCAATTTCAGCACTACTACTCTCCTTTGCTTGCTGACTTTTCATGTCTCCATTTGGACCCCTAACATCTCTCACTATATAATAATTGCTATAAACCTTCAGAGTAGAGTAAGTAGACACAAATGTAAACATTGTATAAATGTTAAATGTAAATTATTGTGCAGTCTGCAATATTATTTTGAAAATGTGTATTTCTTTGTCTTGTTTATCATAAAAGCATTTTAATGGCTACTATTTAATCTTTATCTTTTGTACACAATCCCACAGATACAGAATGAAACCCTCCACTAGTGGTAGGAGCTGCATTCAAAAGGGTCTGTTTGCACAATGCATGAAAAAGTGATTCAGAGACATGTTAGGCACAGTGAGTAAAGACCTGCATTATTGACTTATTTCCAAGTCTCTGAGTTGCCCTTCACCACCACAACTGCAAATAGTCACTTCTCTGTTGTAGTTAACATTGGTGACTTGTGAATCACATTGGCACAGGAGGTTACCTTAATTCATTCTCCCACACAAATGAACACAGTCATGCACACACATACAACAACATACTATATACCAGTTTCTGAATTCACAGAACATCTCTGGTTTCTTATTATTTTCCCTGCCCTCATAAATTACAGATTATTAAAGTCTGTCAGTAATGCCAGAAATTAGAGATTCACACTTCTTATTGCTTAGAAACTGCATTGAGATGCTGGACCTGTTGATCTACAAACCTTATAAGTGACACCAAGTCATATTTAGAAAAATTTTCGCTGGCATCATCTAGTGTTGTTCTGACTTTGTACTAGAGCCTCCCCCATGGTTACAACACAGTCCCTCTTAAGTGTCTATCCTTGACTTTGTAGGATACTCCTATGTTGCCTCTTATGTGTGCCCTTGTAACTCAAGGAGTGCTGAAAACAATGAATAATGCCAAACATTATAGTTTTATAGTTTTACACTGATTTGCTATTGAAGTGGGTTAATGCTGTTGCTTTCAGTATCAAGAGTGCAATGTTTGAAACTTTTCCCCAACTTTAACTTTCATTTTTAATATTTTATATTTTTTATATTTTAGAAGTATCATTTGGAGTTTATGATTGGCCTACAAGAGTAAAGCACTGTCTCTCAGTGTCTAAGGATTAGGTTTTGAATTTTTCCTTTAGGGAAAGCAGTATAGGATATCCCTGGAAATAGTATTCCCCACCCACATAGTTTTCATTCTGCAAAACATTATTCTTTTATATTGTGCATGCCTTTAAGGCAGAAAATAAACAGTTATTGTTGTGGGTGTCTTGTTTTCCCCCTGCTGCATGTGCAAAACATTGATGTTGTAGGGTATATCCATTACATTTACTCACACATGCACACATACTCCAAAATGTCCTGCCTGCTAAACTCCTCCGCATTTTTCTCTTTTGTGATGAGTGAACATGAGATTTTGGCTGTGTTTAACATGAGTGGCAGTGTGAATTCCTTATGCAGGCATTCAGGGGGTAGCACATAACTAGTTAGGATAAGCCACTTCCTAGGAATACCGAACACCTCTTCATGTTACAGTAAGATGGCAGGCTGTGCATGAATCAGAAATGGTTACTGCAAGGTGTACACCATGCTTACACCTGGTGGTAACCTTTGTAAATCTAGCACATTGTTTTTTTCTTTCTTTTATATTGTAGTGGTAAAGCTAGCCTCAAAGTATATCAAATTAGTCTGGGTAAAGTACTAAGAGGAGCTACAATAGCTGTATTTGTTGGTTAGAAAGATAAACCCTTAGACAGAGTCTCTTCCAGATAAGATTTGGTCCACGTGCATCTTGGCTTTTTGTGGATCTTATGTTAAGTTCAATTTTTTTCCCTTATTACACCAAATTGTGGATGTTCTCTTAAATCAGGGATAGTTGAGAGCTATGGGAATATATACATTTGTGTGGGTGTAAGCGTTTGAATGTGGGCAGGGCAGTCAATTGAGTGGGGGACTGTGCCAGTGTGATTGATTCAGAGGAGCTGACTACCCAGGGTGGCATTTCGCATTTTGTTAGTTTCCATTGTTGATGTTATATTGATCTTTTCCACAGAATGATTACAGAAATAACGTTTTTACTAACTTAGCATTACATCTGCAGTAAAGCTATATATTTTGCGAGAAAAGCATATTTTACTTTCATTTTAAATATTCTAGAGATGGCATGCCGTAGACTAGAGCAACTTATGTAGTGCATTCAGATTTACCATAGTGCTGCACTGAAACCACTATGATTAAAATAAGAGTCTTAGGAATTTGTGTAACTGTGTACTTTGATGTTCTGAATGAAAGTTTCATAATGAAGTCTCAACATAGCATGAAATACAATCTTTTTATCTATTTATTAGGTACGTTGGTTCAACAGATTTCTTTTCCTCAGGTTGACATTTGGCACATTTTATATTATATTCTGTTTCCATTGTAGATGTTTGCATGGCAAGCTCACTAATGGCCTAAAATACTACTTTTGTCACTTTATATTAAAAGTAAAAATCTTACATATTTCAGCAGACCAAAAAAGTGATACAAATATAGATATAAAGTTATATAGTTATTAATAGATATGCTGCATTAAGAACATTACATAGCTTAAATTACCTTAGACGTGTGCAAATAAAGTTATAGTGCCAAATTCAAAGTTCAGCTGTACTGAATCATCTAAGATTAACATAGTAATTTCAGATATTTTTTGCAGCTTTGCACACTGTTGTAACTTTCTGAAAGGTGCATAGAGAAGATATATCAATGGTGGCCTGAGATATATCCTCATAAATTTGGTCTCCAGGTTCATTTATTCAGAATTACTTACTGACATAGTTTGATATTTTGTAGTATTTTTGGTTTCTCTTGTGTGGGTTGGTGTGCTGAACTTTGTTCAGTACGCAAAGTAGACATCACATAGTACCTAGAATGTCTCTCTCAGGTGTCATTACATCAGATGAAATAAGCAAGTCTGTCTTCTTTTCCTGTATATGGATGGAGTTTTTTTTTTTTTTTTTTTTTTGCTGGACTTATGAAACAAAACCCCTACCCTACAATTTGTATACATAATGCATTCAAAAGACAGAGATGTCTGTGTATCTTTACACTTGGATTCTCTAGGTAAATATATTTTTTAGCAGTGTTCATGGTACATTATTGTGAAGAAAGTTATATTTTGTATGGCTACATACATTGACAAAGTTCTAGTGCAAAGCACCACAAAAACCAACTGGTAATAGGTAATAAAATCCACGAACTTCAGGCTCCTTCTTTACTTTGAAAACTTTAATTTTAGATTTGACTTTAAAACAGCGAAGAACAAGTAAAACCACAATAAATCAAGCGCTTTCACCCAGGCTCTCCCAGGCTTTTTCAAGACAAGTTGTAAGCCATTTTCTTTGACCTTTTATACAGGAATATGTGCAATCATGTGATCAATTAAACATTTAATTATTTAATTGTCACAGTTAGTTAACTCTTTGTTTCCAGAAAAAATACTTTTTGAAAATCTCCTGTGTGCTGATTGTGTTAAATACCTGAGTAAAGACCTACTAACAACATACAGTTCTTAGTTTCATTATAACAATAGTTTAGTTTATGGTGTTGAATGGTTAGAAAACCTTTAAGTTGTTTGCATATTTGAGTTATAAGTATAATAATGTGTAAACCTGCCATCAAATTATTACGTTGCAGTAAAATTTCATCTCATATAACAAATGTATAAAAATATTTAAAACATTTAAAATGTAATGATACAAATAAAATAAATATAATAAATGTATAAATAAATATATTGGCTGTTTTAAATGCTTAAAAATTCTGTCTCAACAGCCCTGTTAAAATACATATTGAAAATACATGCCATAAATAAGCATTAAAAATACCCATTGTTCAATACGCTTTGCAAATACCTGTTAAAAATACGTATAAAAATGCATATCAAAGAAATAAATATTCAAAATACATTAAAAGTATGCATCAAAATACATGTTAAAAATACATGTTGGAAATAATTCATGTGCAAGTCCAAAATGTGAACAAATAAACATTATAATTAGAGTTGTAATTATAATGTCAACATCTTGTACCAAGTGTGTATGCCAGATCTTACAGTGTTTGATAGCCATCATACATTGACACCTTATTGAAGATTTCAACAGCATTTTTCTATATTAAACTGGGTGATGTTTTTTTGTCATTTTGCTTACAATAAAAATGTACAGTTCCATTCTTTTCAAGTGGACAGTCTTAGAATGTTTCTGAATCATATCACCAGTGTGTGTTTATGGAAAGAAAACCAAAATAACACACTTCCTGCAAAAATGGGATAATGTTTGATGTGATACGACAAAATATGCATTTTTACTTTTCCTGAAAAGTATGCATATATTTGATATTTTGTCTATTTTCCCGAAAACCTGTTATGATGTACATACACAAAAAGATGGATTATCCAGTAGGTCTTGCTATGAAAATGTTATAAAAGTATCATTACACACATAGCCGGCCTTAGACATAGGCCAACTAGGCAGCCACCTAGGGTGCCACTCTAGCAGGGGTGCTTTTCCAGTATTTATTTGGTGTAGGTAGACCAGGATGGGGGCATCAAGTGGTGTGATGGGGGCACCATGGAGCCCTTTTGCCTAGGGCACCAGTTGACCTAAGGCCGCTCCTGAACACAATACAAAGATCTTTTTCATATTTTGCTATATGAAACATGGGTGAAGTGTAGGATTTATTTATTTATGTATTTATTTATTGACATTTGTTAACCGGGTTAGTCCAACTGGGCTTGGGACCCATTTTCAGTGGAGACCTGAGGAGAAAAGCTCCATGAAATTCATCCGTTTACAATAGAGGTTACACAATCACTAAGTAGGTCTTTTACAAGCACAGTTTACACAAATAGATGATAATACTTAAATAAAAAAGTTATACAGTGTTGAATATGAACAAATTTGTTTCACAATAGATATGTTAGACAAATCAAAAGAAGAAAATTAAAAGGCAGTATACCTGTATTATATTACAGGGTAACAGTATAATTACATATTTACATTACTGATTTGTTTTGTCAGTGCAGGTATCAGAGATTTGGGGAGAAAAAAAACAGGCATGATTTGGTCAAAATCAGTTGAAGAAAAAAAGGGGGGGGGTGACATAGGGTATGGGGAAAGTTATCAAGTTGGGGCTTGGCAAGAACAGATTTTAGATTTTTAGTAGGTGAGCATTGAGTTTTTCTTTAAAATGGGATGGGTGAATGATGGAACAGGATAGAATGCCTCTTTGAGGCTTACAAAGTGCAAGACCAGCTGAAGAGTTTTAAGTAAAAGTATAGCTTTCAGTTTATTACAGAGTAAAATACGGCAGCACTATAAATAATATATTGTCCTAGTCTTCTTGAATATAGCCCACTGGTACACTTAATGCATTGTGTGCTCGCGGTTTAATAATCCACCCAGGACTGTCACAGTTCATAGACATGAGCCACAGCCTTGATAGTCATTATATATTACATATACATTATGTGATGCTTGGGTACTTGACATAATATATGGAAGGGATCTGAAAATTAAATGCCATTGTCAGTAGCTCAATCACATCTCAAAAGTGGGCAGGACAAGGTAATATATATGTAGAAGACTTGTCTTCTCCACATGAAAACCATGGCACATATGTCTCTGCAGTGCTGGAATTTTCCCTCAATCTGCCATTTGAACATTTCCACCATGTCATTACACAAACTTGCATTATTGAGCCAATCATATTTAATGTGGTGATTTTGGATCCTTACTCATGTCAATGTGCACATTCAGCAGTTGCACTGGCATAAACTTTCGCTAGGGCAGAGAGTGCTACATGATGCTTTTTGGCTTTGTGTATAATGCCACATGGTTGAAACCTTCATTTACATATCTTCTGCATGCCTAGGTCTTCCTGGTAAACAGCAGTTCATTCCTATCTAAAGGGCTATTTCAAGTTCTTGAGTTATATAGGGCATGATATATGGACTGCAAGCATATCAGCCCAGTGCAACTGCATAAGATGTATAAGGATAAGGGTCATCATATTTTGATTTTAAGCATGAGGAGATAAAAGGTCTTTCTGTATAAAAGTGATTTTTTTTCCTTTTAAGTGTTGATGAATTAAAAAATATAATGCTGATTGTTTTCATTAAAATTCTAGATAAATCAACTTTTTTGACATTTAGTTGGAGCTCAGAAAAAGGCTTTTTGTATATAATTATACCAGTAACATTCCTAGAAAAATTAATGAGGAAATGCTAAACCATTTTTGTAGAAGCAGACACATACATTAACTTCAAAAGCAGCTAAAAGCAGTCAGTATTCCAGAAATACACATTTTGAAAATGTTGAGCAGTTAAAGGGTTTAGATACATTTGAGCTGAGAGATTTAAATACAGTATTTCTAATGAATTTATAACAATCTCAGGAAACCCTGATTTATGTAAAATTTTAAAGAGAAAAACATGCTCCTTTCCAATAAGGACCTTAGTAGCATCCATGTTAGGTATATTTTCATATTTCTTGCACAGGGAGTTAAAATCTGACTGCAGAGGATAATGCCTTTATTGTATTAATGCTTAAATTCATTAACATTAAAGGCTAGCTTTATGTTCACTTATCTTTGTTAACAATTTGACAGCAGTAATTCAGCAGCAGAAACAGATAAGAAATTCTTGGGATTAATTCTTCCATTTCATTGATATCATAAGTGTCTTGAATCCTTTTTAGCTTAATTGATTGTGAAGAGGTTATAATACTAATATATATTGCAGAGTTGATCGTAGGATGCCTTGATTAGTTGCATAAGTCAAATCATCTGAAACAGGCAATATATTCTTTTTTTAGCATGAATATGTGAGTCTAGCTGTGCATTGATAGTGGCATCCACTATATTATCAGCAAGTCTTAGCAATTTCAACGCTGTAACTATGTATGTGCTTTCATATCACTGTTGTAGCATTCCTTACGTAAGGTATCTCCTGCCAAGGATAGCCCAACATTTGGCCAGTATACCAAAGCCTTTTGCATTTGTAGGCATCATACGTCGCACATATCATCCCTGCACAAAGCATAGGGCATACATTTGATATACAGATGCACATACTTCAGACTATCTTTGCTGTCAATTTGAATGGCCTTCTGTGCTGGTTACCAATCTATTTTCCGATAAGTGCCCCATTGGGATCCTTCCTGATATTCTCTTTTATTTTAGTGTTGCTGGTTTACATGTCATCCAGAAAAGGAAAATGTCAGTGAGGGAGGAAGATTCCCATAAGGATTGCCACGAATAGTGTTGCTTCTATTTGGGTGCTTCTCATCACCATACATGGTATTCTATCCACCAAGTGTTTGTGCCCAAGATCCTATGTAGATACCTTGCCTCCTTGTCTATTTACCTGACAACCAAAATCAAAAGTTGTTGACATAAGGTGCTATGGTGGAGTCTTCCTGTCCCAAGGGTCAGCTGCCAACAAAGACAAAGGTTTGATACGACTGCTGTCCAGTTTTCCACAGACATCTAGCTTGAGGTTGGCAAAAGCCCAGGAAGATCATTATTTTTTTGCATCAGATTCCTCTGCCGTGACACCATTTGAGGCTGGCATGAACTCAGCTTCTTGCATGACATTGGAGGCCTTTCAAACATCTCTTCCAGACATTGATGGGGGGAACCTCAGCTGATTATACCCGAGAGACCGAGAGGGATTTTGCAGATTTTAGTACAGTAGGAGATCCCTGTTATGCTTATAGAATGTTGGAAAGCATCTGTTAGGAGACCCCTGCTATGTTTATAGAATGTCAGCAGGCATCTGACTTGCCTAGGTTATTTTGTGCGGATGTCCCACAGAAAAATAAACCAAAAAAAGTCATATTTCCCCTGCAGTTACAGATTCTCAACATGAGTGGCAGAATTTTACTCAGGGGTTGTTTAATGCTTTAATACTCCAGGATGTCATACTCCAGGCTAAATAGACTATACTCATTCCACCCTCTTTCTACCCTATAAAGGATTCCACCCATTTCTACAACTTCTCGCTAATCTTTATTATTTTATTTTTATTATTTATTTATTTACATTTTGTTGACCGGGCTAGTCTAACTGGATACATGCCCATTTTCAGTAGAGGCCCGGGGAGAAAAGCTCCAAGAAGGGCATTAATTATACAATTATAGAAAACAAAGCTCCAAGAAGGGCATTAATTATACAATTATAGAAAACAAAGCTCCAAGAAGGGCATTGATTATACAATTATAGAAAACAAAGCTCCAAGAAGGGCATTAATTATACAATTGTAGAAAACAAAGCTCCAAGAAGGGCATTGATTATACAATTATAGAAAACAAAGCAATATCAAGCTATAAGCATATACAGGTAAAACATTATTAAGATCATTGCAAATGAATGTTAAGCAAATGTAAAAGTAATTAATTTTTTTTTTTTTTTTTTTTTTTAGTAAATCATAGTACTGTGAGAAAGGCCATGGGGAGAGTGGCAATATAGTACCCTGGAGGTACCATAAAAGGGATTAGCAGGAATGTTTGAGGTGGGGAGGTCAGTCGGGGTTGGAGCAGGGGCAGAGCCAGTGAGTTTTAAAATGCTGTTTGAGGTTTTTTTTAAAAAGATATGTGGAAGAGATGGTAGAAAGCTCGCGTGGCAGGCGGTTCCAGGCCTTTCCAACTGTATTAGTAAAAAGAGAGTCTTCAGCTTTGTTTTTAGATTTAATAGTGGAAACTAGAAGTTTATCAGCTGAGCAAAGAGTGGTAAGATTTTTGTAAGGGGTAGTAAGATTAGTGAGGATTGGGATATTATTAGGGTGGAAGAGTATCCTTTGGGTCATAGTAAGTTGATGATAGAGTAGTTGGTGATGCAGTTCTAGCCATCCCAGTTGTTTTAGGTTGATACAGTGGTGTGTTCTAAAAGGGTTGCCAGTAGCAAATCTGGCTATGTTGTTGTAGCTATTGGCAAGTTTGGTAAGGTTGCTTTTGGAAAGGTTAGTGTAAATAGCAGAAGCATACAATAGGGTAGAGATCAGATGAGTTTGGGCTATTGTGGTTCTGGCTATAGTTGTAAGGAAGGGTTTGATTCTATACAGCGAACCTAGTTTTTTGTTAACAGATTTTACAGTATAGTTGATGTGATCGTCATAACTGCCCAAGAGACGGGTTGTGGTATCAGGGTTTATGGTGGTTCCATTGTTTGAGGATATAGTGAAGTGAAATTGCAGTGATTTACGAGTGGGAGTAAAGAGTAATAATTTTGTTTTTTTTTGCATTTAGGAGAAGGCAGTGTTGCATGAACCAATTTTCAACAGTGTTAAATACAGACTGGGTAAGGGTGTGGTGTGTGGTTGGGGAATTGGTGGAGCAGATTAAAGTAGAGTCGTCAGCATACTGAATGCAGGTGGCTTGAGGAATTGTAGTGTTAAGGTCGTTGATAAATATTGAGAAGAGAAGAGGGCCTAGTATGGAACCTTGAGGTACTCCTAGGTTTACGGGGAGGGGAGTTGACAGCATATTGTCCCAGAGTACTGCTTGATGATGGTTTTCTAGGTAGGATTTAAACCAGAGTAGTGCCTGTGTGTCTAGTGAGTAGGCTTTTAGTACCTCTAAAAGCAGATTGTGGTTGACCATATCGAAGGCTTTTGAAAGGTCAGTAAACAAAGCTGAGGAAAGGGAGTAATTGTTCTGATTTTTGTTTATAGAGTCAGAGAAGGATAGCAGGGCAGTTGATGTGCTGTGGAATGGCCTGAAACCATGTTGGCAGTTGGCAAGTAAATTGTAGTGGAGAAGATGGTCAAGAAGTTGTAGGTGGATACATTTTTCCATTATTTTTGCTATAGGAGAGAGTAAGGCGATCGGTCTAAAGTTGGAAATGTCAGTTGATGTGCCACCTTTGTGTAAAGGATTGATGTGAGATACCTTCTATATAATGGGGATTTTACTTTCTGAAATGGTTCTATTGATAAGGATAGAGATAGGGTAGGCAATGACTTTAGCTGCAATTTGCAGGTATTCTGCTGGTATACAGTCAGCAGAGGGGGTACATGGTTTGAGTTTTAGGAGGAGGTTACAAATGAGGGATGTAGGAACAGGTTGTATGTGAAAAGGAGGAGTTGAGTTTGTTGTAGCATTAGGTGGGAGGGAGCTGGTGGGCAATAGAGAGTTTTCTAGAGTTTGTATAGCTTTGATAAAATAGGTGTTAAAGGATTCAGCTATTAGTTTAGGGTTATTTTGGGAAATTCCTGATGGTGTGGGAGACTTGGTGTGGCCTGGATTAAGTAGTTTGTTGATAGCTGACCAGAAATTTTGTGGTTTTTGATTGTGGGTTTGTTGGAGGTGAAAGTAATAGTTTCTTTTGTCAAGGTGGATGTCTTTTTTTGTAGCATTTCTTAGTTGTTTAAAGTAAAGATGGTCAGAAGGGCTTTTAGAGGCTCTCCACTTGGCCCAGATTTTATTTCTTAGGAGGATTTTTTGCCTAGTTTGCTTTGTGAGCCATGGGGCAGTTTTGGTCTTTGTTCTTGATGAACGATAGGGGGCATGGAGGTCTAGGATTTGAAGGAACTTAGTATTAAAGTAGGTGACTGCTTCATCAAGTTGAAGATGAAGCAGTGGAGACCAATCACAAGCCTTCAGTTCTGTCTGGAAGTTCTCAGGATGAAAGTTTTTTTTGAGCGTGAGGTTTTAAAAATAGTTGGATTGGGTCTATGAAGTTTTTGTTTAATTAAATAGGTAAGAGCATGGTCACTGATGTCATCAGGAAGGATTCCATGTTTATAAGTTGAGGGATGACTGTTAATGATAATCCAGTCTAGTATGGTTTCCTTGCCACTTTGTTTATGGATTCTTGTAGGGGTGGTTATCATTTGTGAGAAACCATAAAGATTTATGTGGTTAGTGGGATTAGGGGACATACAAGTAGACCAGTCTATATTAAAGTCACCTAAGACAATGGTTTCCTGGGGTAGGTGTATAGATAGGCTACTAAGTATATTCTCTAGATTACTGATATTGTTACCTGGGGGAAGGTAGGAACAGATTATGTAGATGGATTTATGGTTATTGATTTGAAGTTTGGCTGATAGGGTTTCTGTTGTGGAGTTTGTGGGTAGTGGGACATTGAATGTAGATAGTTGGATTTCTGATTTATAAAATATGGCTACACCCCCACCTTTTTTGGTGGTACGATCTTTTCTTAGGATGTTATATCCCGGGGGGGGTTATTTCATGATCTTTGGTTGAGGGTTGAGAGTTTAAGCCAAGTTTCAGTAATACAGAGGATATCAAATTTATGCACATCTAGAAGTGCATGAATATGGGATATTTTGTTGTTGATGCTACGGATGTTAAGGTGAGCTATCAGAAGGGAGTTGGATGATCTTGTTGGAGTGGAAGTGGTGTAGGTTCTTTGGTTGAGGAGGTCACTGGGGTCTGTTGTATGTGGACCAGGGTTAGGATGGATATCACCATCTAATAGAGGATGTTGTAAGGGTATTTGTATTAGTTTTATGATTTTGAGGTAGTTATATGGGAGTTTTTTGTCAAGGAGGTAAGTGATATGGCTAGATCTGTGGTACTTAGGAAGGGTAAAGCTAGAAGTAGAAATTATGTTAATGTGTTTTAGGGAGTTTGTATGGGAGTCTGGTTGGGTATGTTGATAGTGGTGGTGGTGTTTTAGTAGAGTGTGATGTTCCAGGAAGGTTAGTGAGAATGCTAGAGTAAGGGCAGCTAGAATAGTGGGTAAGATAGTGGGTAAGAGTAGGAGGTATGTGTAAGTAGTGCTATGTTTAGAGGCCATTGGAGAGGAGGGGTAAAGTGTGGTATGAAGTGAAAGAAGGTATGTAGTATTATGTAGGAGTATTGGGTGTATGGAGCAGGGAAATAAAAGAGGTAGGTCAAGAGAGTTCTAAGTTGTGGGGAGCTTAGAGATGGAGTTAATTAGAAATGCTATTAGATTACTGTTAAAGGGTAGGTTTAGTGGAGATGGTAAAATTTCTATGTAATGCTTTCTATGTAAGCATCATTCTTATTAACCCTCTGTATTCAAAATACTATCCTGTTGGTATCTCCAAGTTCTTGGCTAGCATTTACTATTTTAGTAAACATGCTAATTGTCTAATAGCACAAGTTACCTAGCTGAACTCAAGTTGTAACTAAATCTATGTTTTTACTTTCAGATAACTCTGTAATCTGAATCCTGTTTTTAATATTTCATATGTAAATATTGTACTGTTTCCTGGAGGTTTTCTCCCCAGGCCTCCTAGCCCAGTCAGACGTTTCCTGGTTAACAAATGTAATAAATAAATAAATAAAAATTAATGGCTTTAAGACCTCCTCAAAGGTTCTCTCTGCCCTCCCTTCCCTGATATTCTACTCTTCTTAACAGATGTAAGGATCAGGATTCTGCAGAAGAGTCTTTAGCCTACTCTTCTCATATCCCTTCCCCTTTGGACTGTAGACTTGAGGAAGAAGATTCTATTAGTACACATTCTCCTTTCGAAGAACTCTCCTTTGTGGACACTATTTCATGTATGAGAAGAGGTTTTATGAGCTCTTTCAAATAGACTCTCCCAAACCTTCTGTTCCTTCAGTTATGGCTGCCCTCCTGGATACCTACTCAGCAGCTTCTATAGCCCCTGATACTCTGCCTCCAGCCAACAAGAAACTTGACAGATTTTACACAGTGCCTGCTGGTTGTACATTTCTGTAAAGTCTGTCTTCTCTGACAAACCTTCCAAGCTGTTGCCCTCTACTAAGTTGCTTCCTTCAAATAAATATAAGACCACAGAATAGCTGGTCAAAAAGGATCATACTGCTTCCACACTGGATTTTAGGGGTATTAATTATCAGATCCATATGACTAAGGTATACTTTAGCCCTTCTTTCTTAGGTTTTTCAAGTAGTTTCTCATCTTCCTGACCCTGAAGGGAAGTTTTTGGCCCTGTCCTTGTTGGATTCTATCTCCTAAGTGGTTCGCCACTCCATTAAGTGCAGTTTTGATTCATCTGATGCAGCTTTCAGGTCTTTTGTATTTCGTTCAGTTATGAGGAATTACTCTTGGCTTCATCTTCAAGCTTTGCCAGATGACATTAAAGCCAAATTATTAGATGCTCCTCTAGAAAATAAAAAAAAAATCTTTTGGCTCTGGTGCTGCTGAACTTTTTAAATCCCTCCACAATAAGAGCAAATCCTTACAGGTGTTGAAACATATCTTTATTTCTCCAATCTCTAGGTTTCAGGGGAATTACCCTTCCAAACCATATTTTGTTCACATACAGTCTCACCCTCCACCCAAGGGTAAAAGTGTTCTAGATATGTACCTCCTGCTAAATCTATACAGATCCCTGTTTCTCAGAAACCTCCCATTTAGGACAAACCAGGTTCCATTTGACAATTTGCTTCCTTTTTCCCTCAACCAATTTCCGTTGTTACTTCATCTTTCCCTGTCGCTTTCAAACTAGTTAAGGAACAGAACAGACTCTTGGGTTATGTCCATCATCCGCTGGAGGTATTTCACAGTGTGTAAATCTCTTCCTACCTTTAATGGCATCCCTCAAATATCTCAAGAACAGTTTCTTCTCTTTCCAGAGGTGCTTCATGCTCTTTTATCCCTGGGACCCATTCAGGTCATGCCCCTAGCTTTTATTCTGGTGCCCAGGAAGGTGGCAATCTGGAGGCCAATTCTGGACCTTTCTCAGCTCAAGACCTTTCTAAAGCTCCCCTCCTTTTGGATTCTGTCCCTTCAAACTTTACTTCTGGTTCTGCTTTCCTAGGTATTTGTGGTCTATCTGGAACTCAAGGATGTTTATTTTCACATGTCCAGAAAGTTTTTGCATTTTTCCTGCTGCAAAGTCTGAGGTTCACCATAAACTTTTAAAAATCAGTGGTGGCTCCTTCTCAGGGTCATGTTTTTCTTGGCTGCAGGATCCAAACCATTCCCATGCTGACATCCCTGCCTGCCCACAAGGCCCACTCTTTGACTGCTTTTTTCCAGTGTCGTCTTCCTCTGGCTTCAGTCATGGCCAGGGACTTTCTCAGGGTCCTCAGGTTAATGGCTTTCACCATTCCTGTACTGTCTCTGGGCAGCTTCAGTGGTACCTCACATCAGTGAGGCTTCAAGATGGTCACCCCCCAGGATTTCCTAGTTCCCCTCCTTCCCTGTCTCAAGCTCGAGCTTCAGTGGTAGATTCCTCAACTTTCTCTCATCCCGGGGCTTCCTTTCTAACATCCAGTCCCAACTCAAGAGCTCATTTCAGATGTATCAGACAGGGTTGGGTACCTTTCTTTATTCCTCTGAAGGTCCAGGGTCTCTAGCGACAGCATCCAAGAGATAATGGCTCTACTTCTACATCTAGCTATTCAGGACTACCATAGCCTCTTTCATCCATGTGGTATATCAACAAGCAGAGGGGTACAAGGTCATACCTTTATTGCAGGCTCACTTTTCAGGTCTGGGATCTCACTGACCAGTCTCAAGTGACTATTCACCCAGTCAACATTCCCTCAGAGCAAAATATAGAGCCAGACTCATTGAGCAGGTCCATCACAGAAGCACACAAATGGATACTTTGCACAGATGCATTTCTGAACATTGTCCACAGATTGGGTATTCCTCAGGAATGTCTTTTTGCCTTCCTTCTGAACAGATAACTTCATCTAATCTGTTCCAGAGTCTCAAGTCCTCTGACTTGAAAGGTAGATGCCCTGTCTTTTCCTTTGAAGGGGAGGAAGGCATACATAAACATCTGCTTCTAAGGGTCTTGCATAAGTTTAAGCAAGACTTAACCCAAAATCTTGGTATTGACTCCATGGCCCAGACAACACTGGCTCCCCGATCTTTCTCACTTGGCTGGGGGAAGTCACCACAAGCTACCTCAATGGGTAGACTTTCTCATACAAGATAAAGGGTGGTCTATTCATCCTCATTGGTATACTCTTCAGTTGATGGTGTGGGTGGTATGATTTTGGGGTCTATATTACATGATCGAAGTTTCAAAACTTTTAATCTGATATGGTTGACACCATATAATCGAAGTTTTGAAACTTCAAAAATGTAATAAAACACAACCTACAAAAACAAACCATTTAAATCTTCTAAGCAAGGGTGGAAGCCCCCCTGCAGCCCCCACACCCCCGCAACTTAAATATACCAACGAGATCGCACTACATTGCAGATAAGGGAAATCTTCCCTTTCCACGCTGTGTAGAGATCTCCATTAAAAGATCTGAAGTTTCAAAACTTCGATCATATGGTGTTGAAGATATCATATTCAAAGTTTTGAGACCTCAATTCTCTGATATAGACCCGAATTTTGATCCTTTTTATGCACCTCTTTTCTGAGGACGTGCTTCGGGTCCTGTAGAAGGTCAGCAAACTAACTACCGGGAAATCATATTTGTCCAAATGGAAGAGATTTTCTGTCTGGCGCCTCTCTTAAAACCAGGCTCTTTTTTCCTTGTAAGTTCCTATGATTCTTTCTTATTTGTGTGATCTGTTGCATGCTAGGTTGGCATATTCTTTAGTTAAAGCTCACTCGTTAGCAATCTTGTCTGCCCTTATCTCCTCCTCTGGCCTCTAGATTTGAGATCAAATGATTTCTTAAAGGTGTCTTTCACATCAGACCTCTCAGGAAGCCTATTTTACCTTCCTGGGACCTCACTTTTATCCATGAAAAATTAACTCAAGCTCCTCTTGAGCCTGCAGCTTTAACTTCCTTACAACATTATACATGAAAGGCTCTTCTTTTAGCCCTTGCTTCAGCTTAGAGAGTATCTGAATTTCCGGTTCTCATGGCTGTTCCTCTTTTTTTAGTTTTTCATAGGGGCAGGTTGTCTCTTCATACTATTCCTTCTTTTATGCCCAAGGTTTTCAAAGAGTTGTCTCGTAACCAGTCTTTTAATTTGGCTTCTTTTTTCCCTCACCGCAGCCTGCCAGTCAGAAGGTTCTTCGCACCTTGGCTTTGCATACAGATATTTAGATAAGACTAAGAGTGTTCATAAGTCTGAGCAACTTTTTTTCTTTCATCCTAGTCTTTTGGTTGGGCTGTGTCTAAGAAAATCATCTCAACTTCTGTAAAGGCTCATACTACCAGAGCTGTTCTTTCTTCTGGTGCTTTTTTCAAAGGTCTGGATACCAATTCCATCCTTGAGGCTTCTTCTTGGTCTTCCTATACCTTCCCTAAGCACTACAAGTTGGATATTACTTCCAGAGCAAGGGCTGGCTTTGTCAGGGCTATTCTGCATGGGTTTATAGAGGGCTCTTCAGTGCCATCTTCTTACCAGGTTTCCTTTTGAAATGTTGTGCCCTCCCTTAAGTAAGGAATATTGCAACAGTGATATGGAAGGACCTAGTACAGTTGGATAAAATCTTACCATAACAGTATATGTCCTTCTCATTGCTGCAGTATTCATACTTTCCTTCCTGTCCTTTCTGGTCTGCCCCATTCTTCTTGCCCTCTTGGCCGGGGATGTTTTCTCTTTTCTTCCTTCTGGATGCACATGTTCCTTCTGGTTGGTAGGGAGATTCTCTTTCTCCTGAGATATTTGATTTCTGAAGTAGGTGCGTCCATATGTCACCTTTATGCCTCATGCCTTGTATGGGAACATACTTATGATGTACAACACCTTTAAGCACCAAAAGCCTTGGTATACTGGCCAGATATTGGGTTGCCCTTGGCAGGAGATCCCTTAAGTAAAGAATACTGTAACAGTGAAGAGAAGGACATGTATTGTTATGGTACGATTTTACACAACTCTACTCTAAAGACCATTTGCTTACATTGAATCATCATTAACTATGTTATTAATGATTTATAAACATTTTAAACAGATAACCTTTTATTATACATTCTATTTAATTAAATTGTATGATTTAAATCTAATCATGGTACCAAATATTTGGTACTAAACATATTGGTATATATGTTAATAGGTAATACATTTAGAAGCAGATGTGCTCCTTTCTTGACAGGGTTAAGGCACTAGGCCAGTGGTCTTTTTTCAGTGGAGACCTGAGGTGGTATTTATATTATGAGGGGGAAATTTGTCCAGGGCCTTGAGGTACTTCCCCTTTCTCTCTTCCAAAGAATATGAGATGTTCATATTCAGGGGATATGTTTTTATGTTAACAGAAAATTAGCCTAAATTTGGGTAAAGAAATCAGAACTTCTGAAGGAATAACTTGCCCTTCACTAACTTTACCAGAAGTGATTGAAAGACAGGGTCTGGATTGGTTTAAGTATTGTGAGGCACAATTACCATCTCTATTGTAAAGCTCTTCAGGAGAAGGAAGAAGACATGATGCTCCCTGACTTTGCTGATACCGTGGCGGTAATTCTTCACTAAGAAGGAAAGGACAAGATGGATTCTTACTCTTATATGACTATTTTGCTTTTAACATTAGCCTATAAAATATATATGCTTTAAATGCTAATGTATAGGCTAGAGAAGATTGTCACATACCTTGTTAAAGGTAGAAAACAGTGATTTAGGAGGACCAGAGCTGTTGAGACTCTGGTTAAATTGATAGTAAGCAAGAGGCCATCTACCAGAACTATGATATGCTTTATTTCATTTTAAAAGTGTGTTTGACATTTGAGTGCCACTTGATGTAGAAAATCTTGGCCAGCCATAATATTTCAGAGGAACTCTTAAAAAATACACATCTTGTGCCAGTCATGCAAAACAGTTGTCAGCACAAATGGCATTTTCTGTGGTCAGATTCGTCTGGTTAGAGATACAAGGCAGGAATGCTAACCCCCCCCACCCCAATTGTTCTCCCTGGAGATAGACGTCTTAGGAAATATCTATACAGAATCACAATTAATGAATATGCAATACCAATTAAATTCCATATGGCCAGCTAAACATCCTGGTTTGTGGATGACGGAATAGTATGGTTAATATGATAGTGATCTTGGATTTATTTTGCATCCTTTTTGAAACTATGCGGAAATAATAAGAAACAGTGCTCTTCTGACTTAATAAGGACTGTGTCAAATGTGTGAACCATAGCAAACTCCCAGAGGTTATGCAGATGTTTAGAGTCAAATTAAATGAGCATTACCATGACTTTTCCACTGTGGGACATGATTGATATAGGTCTTTATATGCAACGCAGAAAAATAAGCTGAAGGTTGGAGTAACCTGAAACTTCCCTTCCTCCATGGAATTCAGGTGATTAAACAGACATTGCTCCCTTAAACTCTTTTCTACCTGTGTCATTTTCCTCAGATGGGTAGAACTCTTCAGGCTGAGAAAATCTGAAAAAAGTTTATGAATTTTATAGGGGAAGCAAGTTCCCTAGCATATGTAGATGGAACTTGATGTTGCCAAGAAGTATGAAGGGGCTTAATGGTACCAGATATCATCCACTATTCCTTACTGGAATGTCAGCCTTTCAGAGCAAGAAGGAAGCCAAGACTCCTTTGATTCTTGATTAAATTGGAGGTAATATTAAAGGATAGAATGTATAATGCGTGCATCTGATTTTGAACAGTGGTGGTTCAAGCAAGAATTTAAGACGCATACCATTCTGTGTTACATTCTTTTGGAAGAAGTCATGTCATGGGGGGGGGGGTCTATGAGCTCTCAATTTGCAGTGATTTGTGAACTTGGTCAGCCAAGGCCCATGACATTAGCACCATACCACTGGAGACCACAAAACTGTCTCCTTTGAAATAAAATCAATCTGGTAACCTCAGCAAAGCCAGTAACAAATAAGAACTATTCTAAAGCAAACTACGTCCTGTTAAAAGGTTGCCAAAATTTAGTGCCCCTCCCAACCCCAAGTTCACAGCAACCTATGTGAAACTGTTAACAGAAACCCTGTACAACCATGTAAATGGCTATATAGAGGTAATTGTACCTAATAAAAGTAAGTCCAAAACAAACTCTAAAAACAAACCATACTGGATGGAATCCTAAACTTAATTGGGTATATAACAAAAGGAAAAAAAAGTTCTGTCTAAAATAAGGAAGAGCAATTCCCATAATGTTAGGGATCCTAATTAAAGAGAAAACTAAAAGGATTAATTAAGTACAAGGCCAATTATGAAATCAAGATAAAATTACAGGCTAAAGACAACCACAAGCCCTTCTACAGCTGTGACTGAAACCTCAAAAGCAGCACACATTGGTTGCCTATTAGATGAGCGAACACTTAAAATGTTGAATACGACATGCTCGACAGTTTTTAAGCGAATGTCAAAACAAGGAGTTTTGAAAAGTTATAGTTGGCCAGCCATCAAGAAGCCAACATCTGACCTCAGAACATTCACCCTGTCTAGCCATTCTTATAGTCCTCCACTGTGGTGTGGTATCGTCGTTCACCCTGCGTAATGTTATGACAGTCCTCCACTGTGGTGCAATCTCAGAGTTGGAGTGGTGGGGGGCTTTGTTGATTTGTTGTTATTTTTGTTTTTTTTGGGGGAAATTAATGGTGTACAGTACATTTTAGCCGTCAGCTGTATTGTCAACTGGTTCACAGACAGGACCCAGGAAGTCAAGTTTGGTGAGAACACCTCCACTAAAAGACTGGACACCAACAGGGTACCTTAGGGCTCCATGCTAAGACCACTCTTATTTGGCATGTACTTCTCAGAGTTAAAAGGTAATGCCAAGGGTCTTTGGCTGACCAAGTTCACAAATGACTGAAAACTGGGAGCTCATAGATTGCCCCCATGACACAGACTTTTTACAAGAGAGTTTAACACATACACATTACCAGTGCAAAAGGCACAGACTAAACCTCAATGCCAAGAAATGCATTATAGTGCCTTTTGGCCAAAGTTGCACCCAGGCTAAGTACTCCATCAATAAGACACCCTAAGAGTTGACCCAGCAGTCAAGGATCTGGGAACATATGTAGACAGTGATTTGGCATTTGACCAACATGTGGTCAAGGTAGTAAGAACATCAGTCTATGTTGGCCAAATTATAAGTAAGGATGTGACACACAGGACCAATGATGTCATAGTGACAAATTGTTCTATTTTATCATATCCATTATTGAGTATATTTCCCCCTTCATCATGTACCTGCCTAGGCATATGTAACATAAGGAATGCCTATGGAGCTTTCTCACCAACCAATCCCAGGGTATTAACGCAATGTCCTATAGTGATCACCTTAGAGCCCTGTCTCTCTCTTCAGTCTTTTACAGGTTGTTGAGAGGCAATCTGTGCTTGGCATATAAAGCATCCTTAGATCCAGCCCTGATGGACCTTTTGCACATCTGCAAAACTAGGCAGCACAAGAAACACTAGATCCAGGGATTTGAATTTTGCTTACAACATAAATATAATTTATTGGCACAGCATATGTGTGACTCAAAGGATCCCCCTGCTCTGGAATTGGCTTCCCAACCTTCTTCAAAAGTAACCTTGACCATTTGATAGGAAATCATGAATTCATCCATGGGGGACCATTTGTCCCTTAAAGACAGAGCTGGCATCAAACATCCCTAGCCTGGCCTCTAACTATCATATCCCCTGCATAACTTTTTATCAACTTCATAGCTAACATAGCCCTGTTAACAAAAAAATATCCCTCTAAGCAACCCCCCCCATTAAGATGCACACATTACAAAGAGATGCAATTGGATTGGGTTGCATGGCTAGGCTTATTAAAGAGCATAGTGGTCATTAGGCTGGTATATAACTATGAAACTTTGAACCTGTTTCACTCTAGCCAAGTGTTCAGTCCTCAGGAGGTGGGGATGGCATCTCCATTCCCCAAATACACTCCACTATTTACATTTATTAGAGATCCGTATACCATATTTGAGGGCAGGCCATCACAAGTGAATCTTTCCCCATTTTGAATAAGGAAGCTACCTCTTTAAAATGCCTTATTTACAATGGCCATATCAATAATCGACTTAAGCTAAATTTATCACACAGTGAGTTCAGTTGTTTCATTTGACAATCTTAGAGAGTAGGAAAGAAATGTGGTACCTCAAAACCTTAATTAGGTGGGACAGACCAGAAGCCTGTTCTGCAAAATTAGTGGAAGAAAATAGTATTAACCCCTAACCTAACTAGCTAAACCCCCTGCTGACCAGGCCACACTCTATTGTGGTTTGTTCCCTTTTATTTTTAGCTACTCTGTCTTAGTCTATACCACCCACTGATATATTCCCACTTTCTTTTATTATTCTTTTTCCATCATTTTTTTTTCTCCCCAAAATCCTTGCCTTTCTAATGACCCCATCTGTCCTAATATAGTCTCAACCTTACCTTCAAAATCTAGGTATGTCATCATCATATATCCTGTTATATGCCCTATTCTGCTCATTTGGGTATTGACATATTTCCTTCCTCTTCTAATATCTTTATGCTCCTCTGAATGTTTCCAGAATCCAGACAAGTACCCTCACAATAAAAACACCACAATGCCAGTGCAAAGGGTATTTGATGTTACATTTAATCATAGAAACATACTTCTAAATTTTATCCAACAGCTGTCTTTCCCAAACATCATAAATCATTCATACAACGAACTGTATGGACAAAACAACTGATGTTCGAGGTTCATCCTTTAACTCTGATAAAAACTAATGCTATTGTAACCATGAAATGCCCCATCCAGATGTGCTTACATTTTTGTTGTTTGAATATAATCAAATCCTTCAGGAATGTTTCTTCTTGCCTTTCCACCTAAGTATGAACAAATGTCCAATCAAAGATGTTATTTCAGACTTGTAAGAAAAAAATAAACATTTCATAGGTTCATAGGTGTTTAGTAGGCTAACAACCACAAGGGCCTTTTTAAGCCTGATATCTTTGATAAATGTAAGCATGGGACTGGGAGATGAACCATTTAAAGGTTACCGGTGTCCATTAGAGACATAGGTGCCAAACGAAGGATGAATTTCTGGTTTCCCATCCAGGTTCCCAAGTTGCAATTGAATTGGGTTAGGGAGGAACTCTGCTTCACATGGATGGGGACCATATTCCATAGACGGTGTGGTCTCTGTAATGCATATCTGTCTCTTCACCAGGTCCTATTTATACCACAGGCAAGGTTTAAGTGTTTAGAATGGGTAATTCTGGTGCTGTTTTTTTGTGGATATACAGGAGTCCATAAGAGGTGGGTCTGCCAATGTCCTGTATGCCAGGTATAGATATCCCCTCAAAAGCCTGCAGAAAACGGAATACATGGATATGGCCTTGAGGATGTCTGCACAGCACATTTTACTTACACCCTGTATTCTTTTAGTGAGGAACCTCTGTGGATATTCCAGCTGTCGGATATGCCAGGTTAGGTACATACCAAAGGGGGCATTGTAATCAATGATAGGTCTGATGAATGCCAAAATGCAGTGGAACAATGACTTCCTTGGACTTAAATGCCATACATTTGTTTATAAGTTGTGCAACATAGAATAATTTCCTCAACACTGTAGATACTTGATGGTCAAAGGCTAGGCTACTATCTATGTGTGACCCTAAGTCCATGACTACTGGCGTGTGTTGTCAATATGATAGTTACCAGGGATGGATGACTTCCCAAAGGATACTATTATGCATTTCTAGGCATTTTGTTTTTTTTAATCCATGGCTCTGACACCAGTTGTTTGTCTAAGTCGGCCCCTCCTGGAGAATATTTGTGCAGTGCAAGATTCAGTAGCAGCTCCTTATTTGAAATCATCTGAAGATTTAGTCAGCCAGAGACCACTGACATAGGCCTTGACTTTTGAGAAGTAAATGCCAAAAGGGAGCGGTCCAAGGACTGATCCATTAGGGACTCCAATTGTGACTGGCCTCTTTGTAGATTTGGACTCCCCAATTCTAACTTCCTGGCTCCTGTCTGTGAGCCAGTTGGCTATTCACTGGGTGACATATGGGTTTGTACCCAACCTCTTGAGTTTGTCAACAATGCCCAAGTGGGGTATTGTGTCAAATGCCTTGGCCAGGTCAAGGTAGGCAGTGTGAATGATTTTGCTCTCATCAATTGTTTTAGTGACCTTCTCAAAGAAGTCCACCAGGATGAGTAGGCATGATCTGCCCTTTACGAAACCAAACTGGGTTGAGTCCAGTGTCTGGTGGTTTACTATATCCCTATTAATCATCTCCATGATAATTCATTCCATGGATTTACATATAAGACTAGCGAGACTTATGTGTCTGTAGTTTCCAGGGTCTGTAGATGGCTCACCTTTGTGCAGAGTGCTGACTGTCACCTTTCTCCATTCATGAGGAACAAAGCCTATTTGCAAGCTGCAGTTAAATAGTAATTCCAGAGGCTCTGATAGGTTATGTTTCATGCTATTTAGAAGGCATCCTGGAATATAGTCTGGGCCCATCGATGCAGTGTTCTTGGTCTTAGAGAGAGCACTAAGGACCTGTTCCCTAGTGAAAGCAGGGGGTTGTTATATTTGATGATATTTCCTGAGGGAAGGTTGAGGGGAAGAGACGGGTAAAGCTGGAGCTGAATTTTTCAGCCAGGAGGTTTGTTGTATCTTATGGTTTAGTATATGTGACTCTGTTTAGAATGAGAACTGTAGATTGCCATTGAGGTTGCGGACAAAAGAATGCTTTGTGGCTGTCCTTGTCCTTGGAGGCCAAACATACCTCAAATTTGGATTTGGTAGACTTTATTTGTCCTCGGAGTTGTTTGTTTAGTCTGATGAGAGTGCTTTTATCCAGCTATATGCTGCAAGTCCTAATTTTTGCCATGATTTTCTGCCACCTGTTATAAAGCCTATTGATTTTGTGATTTCACTAAGGAGGGTTGTTTTTTGAGTTTGTTCTGTAATACTTCTTGGTGGGTACAGCTGCTTCTGTGCAGCTATTAACATGCTTGCACAGGGTTTCTTTGAATAGTTCTACATAGGCAGCAGTGTTCTCAGGGTTTATGGGGGCTTGAAATTTTGCCAGGTTCTCACTTAATAGCAGGAGGTTAGCATTAGAATGGTTCCTGAATATTCCAGGTTTAGCTGGGGGGTCCAGGTTTTATTTTTACTTCAAAGGAGACCATTTTCTGGTCTGACCTTACCAGGGAAGGTATTACAGTAGGGGGTGTGCAGCACTCTCCTATATTAGTGAGGACCAGATCCAGTATGGTTGCACCACTGGTTGGTGTGTTGACTATCTGGCCAGGGATTTTGTGTTTACAAAATCCAGGAAATTCTGCACATGTACATTTGGTGTTGTATAGGATTCCCAGTTAATAATGGGGTAATTAAAGTCACCCATGACTATGGTTTTGGGTTGGACGGTTAGTGTTTCTAATGAGGTTAAATACACAGTATGGGTTTCCCAGGTCATAAATGGGGACCTATAGCTTGCAAGGAAGTGGTATTGGATTTTACCTATGGTGATTTGAACATGGAGCTGCTCAAGTGCATTGTCCTGTTTGACCAGTCTTGAACTATACTAGTTTAGACCAATTTACAGGCACTGCTGTATTCTGGGCTGTGGTGTAGTTCCTGTGTTGTCCATTACCTTACTTGGATAGAAGGAAGTTTCTTTGCTCACCAGTGGGAGTGGGGAGCCTTGAACAGCCTACCTGTCCCTGTAGGAAGTGACCTCAGCACAAGAAGCTGTAGTAATTGGTTGTTTTGGACCATTTCTAGCTCTTTTGTAGTTCACTGTTTAAAATCCGCCTCTGGGCATTTTTTTCTGGCTATACTACTCAGACAAGCTCCTCATGGGTCTGCAGACTGGTCCTAGCAGCAGGGAACTCAGAAAAGTGACCACTTTCTGGATTTAAGTATCTTTGCTTTTTTCACTTGGAATAGCTTCTGTAGCTTACCCTGAACTAGCTTGAACTGTTTTTTAAATGTTTGCTGCATTATTTTAAAATCTGCACTTAAAGTTACATTTTAGTTGAATTTGATCGAAAGTTTGTTGTTTGTTTAATTTAACTGTGGAGGCTGCCCACTAAAGTGTGCTAGCCTGTGTAACTAATTTATCACTGTTCCTGCATGTTCTGTGTGCTTCTACCAAAAAAACAAAAAAATAATCCTTGTTTTCCCGCCTTCCTCGACTAGTTTAGACAAGTTTTCAGGCATTGCTGTATTCGGGGGCTGTGGTGTAGTTCCTGTGTTGTCCATTACCTTACTTGGATAGAGGGAAGTTTATTTGCTCACCATTGGGAGTGGGGAGCCTTGAGCAGCCTACCTGTCTCTGTAGGAAGTGACCTCAGCACAAGAAGCTGTAGTAATTGGTTGTTTTGGACCATTTCTAGCTCTTTTGTAGTTCACTGTTTAAAATCCGCCTCTGGGCGTTTTTTTCTGGCTATACTACTCAGACAAGCTCCTCGTGGGTCTGCGGAGTGGTCCTAGCAGCAGGGAACTCAGAAAAGCGACCACTTTCTGGATTTAAGTATCTTTGCTTTTTTTTCACTTGGAATAGCTTCTGTAGCTTACCCTGAACTAGCTTGAACTGTTTTTTAACTGTTTGTTGCATTATTTTAAAATCTGCACTTAAAGTTACATTTTAGTCGAATTTGATCGAAAGTTTGTTGTTTGTTTGTTTAATTTAACTGTGGAGGCTGCCCACTAAAGTGTGCTAGCCTGTGTAACTAATTTATCACTGTTCCTGCATTTTCTGTGTGTTTCTACCAAAAAAACAAAAAAACAAAAAAATAATCCTTGTTTTCCCACCTTCCTCGACTAGTTTAGACCAGTTTACAGGCATTGCTGTATTCTGGGCTGTGGTGTAGTTCCTGTGTTGTCCATTACCTTACTTGGATAGAAGGAAGTTTCTTTGCTCACCAGTGTGAGTGGGGAGCCTTGAGCAGCCTACCTGTCCCTGTAGGAAGTGACCTCAGCACAAGAAGCTGTAGTAATTGGTTGTTTTGGACCATTTCTAGCTCTTTTGTAGTTCACTGTTTAAAATCCGCATTTACACGGCTTTGCGCAGTTGTGCGCATAGTGCAGCACCGGTTAAACAAGGTTAAACTTTTTCTGGCTCCGCCAAGTCTGCTCTTCAAATTTTCCCTTAAGGAAGCTCTACTCTTAGTATAACCAGACTACTTCCTATATTATAAGCCTAGCACTTGTTCTCAATACTTCTCTACTAAGTAAGCACTCTCGTACTAAGTAAAGCACTACATCTACTTACCACCCCTGTGAATATCCACTTCCCTTAAAGGTACAGCACTCCCTTATACAGTTCTAGCATGTCGAGTGGTAGATTACTGGCGTCGTCTCCAGTTCAGCTGGTCAATCTGGATATCTTGAGACAATGCTACAATTGTCTCATGTACACAGACAACCCTCTCCTACTCCCAACAAACACAAATACATGTGAGAGATCCAACTATATAGCCAAACTGAAGGCTGAACTCTCTCAACTCAGGGCTGGCATGACCAGACAGGAGGAGATGGCAACCACACACACAACAATCCCAGTCCCACATAGACCTACCACAACTGCAAACCAAACACATAAAAACACAAAGACATACTCAGAGGCTCTAATAAAAAACTTACCAAAACAACAAAGGCTCCCAAAGCAGACACCCGAAAATCCACCACCTCAAAACAAAACGCATGCAACACATACTTCAATAAATCAGTGTGTCAACCAATCACAGCCCTTAAGGCCAAACACCTTGCCTGATGCACTATTAATAAGTGACGCTATAGTCAGACACACTGATGTCCCGCTGACCAGGCTGAACAAGGAGAAGGTGACTGTGAGCTGTCTATCGGGAGCTAGGATCCGCCACATAACACACACACTCAAGTCACTCCAAAGCAAGTAGAAATATGACTCCGTCATTGTCCATGCTGGTGTGAATGACCTGAGATGTACCTCCCTGGACTAGATGAAAGGAGACATAGAGGAGCTCTCCGATTATGTAGCCCAGGCTGGTATGACCCTGACCCTGAGCAGCATCTTGCCCTCACCAAGAATGATACCACAATACAAAGACAAGATGATCAGCTTTAACAATTGGCTCAAGTACTGGTGTCATTCTAAGGGGATCCATTGTCTGTCTGCCTGGGATGACATGTTGGACAAGCCACGCTGCTTCGCAAGGGATGGCTTACACCTGTCACCACTGGGCTTCCGGATATTGGCCAAGGCTCTTGCCACCCCCATAGTGCCTTTTTTAGGCAAGGCTCAAAAGACAAACCCACCTCCTTAGAAAACAATAATGGAAAAAAACTAAGGGTAATGCTGCTCAACGCCAGAAGTCTAAATCTCAAGATGCAGGCACTTGATGCACTCCTCAGCATGGAGAACATCGACGTCTGTGCAGTAACTGAAACCTGGTTCAAGGCTCCTGAGAGCACCCCAGCATTACCAGGCTATACCTCATATCATGCTTTTCATCCCCAAAACCCGGGCCGAACCACAAAGGGAGGGGGAGTGTCCATATTCATCAAGGACACCCACACCTCCAGGTTAGTAGCAACACATGAAGCATCAGAGACCATACAGGTGCAACTAACCATAGGCAAAACTGCTATACAACTGGTAGCATGTTACAGACCACCCTCCCAATCTCAAGAACTCCACTCAGCCTTCCTGAAGACATTGGAGGATATGAATGTATCACAAAATACCATCATACTGGGAGACTTCAACTACCCAAACATAGATTGGGTACATTATTCTAGCCCTAATACCCTAGCCCAAAGGTTCCTGGAATTCATAAATTCAAATGCACTGGAGCAATTAGTCAACTCTCCCACTAGGGGAGATAATATCCTAGACCTGATCATCACAAACATGGGGACAAAATGCTCCACACCGGAAGTATACCCCTCACTAGTGAGATCTGACCACAAACTAATCACCCTGGATATACATATCCCACCTCCACCCCCAGCGCAAAAGACCACAGTGAAAAACTTCTCAAAAGCAGGCTTCACTCTTCTTAAGACTGAGATGGTATCCTTTAAGCCCACTGTGCCAGTGGATACCACATCCCACAATGCCGAATCCTTCACAAATGCTTTCTATGGACATCTCCAAGAATGCATGGATCATGCAATCCCAAACAAATCCAAGTCCCTCTCCACCAAAGGTAAGCGTCCTGTCTGGTGGACCTCAGCCATAAACAAATTGTATAACAAAAGACGGAAGCTACTGCAAGTCAGAGCAATATCCCATGAAGGGAAGACATCTCTGATCAACATTAGCAGAAAACTACGTTCTCTCATAAAAACATCCAAGGCCAACTTTGAGAGAAAAATTGCTAAGGACACTAAAGATAACCACAAAGCCTTCTTCAGCTATGTTAGAAACCTGGGCGGAAACCCTCAGATATGCTCAGAGTTGGTTCACAACAATAAAAAATACACTGAACCCACAGATATTGCCAACATTCTGGCTGACAGGTTCAGAGCAAATTTCTCCCCTCCTTCACCCCCAAAAGAAGAAATACTTATCCCAGCTGAATGTAATCTCCCTGTCATCTCAGATGTCCAAGTGAGAACCGCCCTAAACAAAGCAAAAAACACAGCATCAATGGGACCTGACGGTATCCCGGGTTGCGTGTTACGAGCTAAACCCACACATAAAAATGCTATTTAACCTTAGCATTACTTCGGGATATGTACCTGAATACTGGCGTACAGCAACAGTGGTCCCACTCCACAAGGGGGGTGCCTCTACAGACCCTGGAAACTACCGCCCCATAAGCTTAACCAGCCTGGTCTGCAAAGCTATGGAAAGAATCATTATGGAACTCATAAACAGAGACATAGGGGACCTACAGACACTTGACCCCACCCAGTTCGGCTTTGTAAAGGGCAGATCCTGCCTTTTAAACCTGGTTGACTTTTTCGAAACAGTCACTAGAGCCATTGACGAGGGCAAAGCAGTCCATACAGCATACCTGAACTTGGCTAAGGCCTTCGACACAATACCCCACTCAGGCATCATAGATAAGCTCAACAGCTTAAATGTAAACCCTTATGTCACTAGATGGGTTGCAAACTGGCTAAAGGACAGAACCCATAAAGTTAAAATCGCTGGAGCAATGTCAGACTCAAAGCCAGTCACAAGTGGTGTCCCACAGGGATCTGTCCTGGGACCCCTCTTGTTCGGCATTTATTTCTCAGATGTTAAAGCAAACACGGGAGGGCTGTGGCTGACAAAGTTCGCATATGACTGCAAACTAGGCACCATAGTCAATACACCAGCAGACACACACATACTACAAAAAGGCCTCACAGAAATGGACAACTGGTGCCGGAGTCACGGCCTTAAACTAAATGCCAGAAAATGTATAGTCATCCCCTTTGGGAAAAACAAAGTACCCACAAATTATCACATAAACAGCAACCCACTGAGTACTGAAAAAGTAATCAGAGACCTAGGGACCCAAGTCGACAGCGATCTCTCATTTGATACCCACGTTGCCAAAGTGGTTAGAACAACATTCTACCTTGCACACCTCATCATGAAGGGATTCACATCCAGATCCAAGGATGTCATTGTACCCCTATATTCCTCCCTCATCAGACCCATGATTGAGTACAATGCCCCATTTGGTATGTACCTCACCTGGCATTTGCAACAGCTGGAGAGACCACAAAAGTACCTCACCAAGAGGATCAAGGGTCTCCAACATATGTCTTATTCTGCCAGACTAAAGAAACTTCAGCTCTATTCAGTATCATACCGCCTGCTCAGAGGTGATCTCTGCCTGACGTACAAGGCCATGTCCAATCAGGATCTGATGGACATGCTCCACCTCAAAAAATCCAAGTCCATCAGGACCACGAGAGCTAAAGACTTAAACCTCGGCACAAGTATGAATAGGACATGCTGGAGGGATAGATTCATAACCCAGAGGCTTCCCATGCTTTGGAACAAGATCCCAGTTCATATCAGGCAGAGCCCCTCACTGACTCTCTTCAAGAGAAATCTTGATGAGTGGATGGGAGATCGTAAGTTTACCCCAGGGGTCACATCTGTGGCACTGCTAGACAGGGGCACAGTAAACTAATTCTATTATATAAGGGGAACCTTCATTGTGTCACTACTAGACACAGTATTCTAAATTTATTCTGTACATTTTTGTACCATTTCATGGGGTGGCAAATACCACATCACTATGGCTAGGCTTACAAATGCCCCAGGGCAGATAGCCTAGTACTATACTATGAAACTATATTTATTTCTGATGTAAATAGAGACACCTCCGCCTTTAGTCCCTGACTGTGCAATAGATGGCCTAAATGCGTGGAAGGCATTATAACCTTGCACTGTTGGTATGCTCTCTGTGGCTTCAAACCATTTCTCTCTGTACAGACCAGGATTCTCTAGGGTAACGAGAGGTTCTAGGCAGTGGAGTTTTTTGTTTAGATTCCTAGTATTGAGCAGTAATACCATTAGATTTTCTTGGGTTTGATTTGTTATGTCGGAAATACTTTCAGTTTGGCATTGCCTAAAAAAAAGCACTAGAGGGGAAGACATTGTTGTAGCTAATATTTGAAAGTCTAGAGGGGAGAAGTGCAGACCATCTTTGGCAAAGCAGTGTGGTCTGTTGACCATCTCCTTCCATGCTGATAAATATTGCACCCCCTTAGAATGACACTAGGAACTAAGCCAATTATTAAAGTCAGTCATCTTTTGTTCATATTGTGGTATCATCCTTGGAGAAGGTTATGTCTCAAACTGATTTGATGTAATCCTGGGCACAGACAGCAATGACTAACCTCTTTAAAACTGAAAGTAATTAATGGGTGTATGTTAATTAATAATAACCTTAAGAAGACAGACCATCCGGGGAAAATGGAATGATGGTCATTTGATAGAAACAGTACATCTTACACTAAGAAAGCAACAGTGCAGATATCATATAGAGTTCCAGAGGGCCATCTTAATGCATTTCTGATGTTACACTCTACTGATGTCTCTAAGTGTCAAATATTGCTTGCTCATATTTGCATTAATAATTTCAAAATTATGTTATATACAGAGTATTAAAATGGTTCGTCTTAAAACTTGCACAATGGCAAATACAGCTCTGTTGATATTTAACCTCAGTCTAGTGCAATTAAAGAGATATTAATTGTTTATAATATATTTATTAACACTGATGTAAATTTCATGTTTTTCTAAATATCTCAACAACTAAGTAGTGCAAACAGAACTGCTTAGCCTCATATGAAGGCTCTCATTCAAATGAACAAAATGCTGTTAACATTGTGTGTGTGTGTGTGTGTGTGTGTGTGTGTGTGTGTGTGTGTGTGTGTGTGTGTGTGTGTGTGTGTGTGTGTGCAACTAGAGTGGTTGCAGAGATATTGCAAATTGTTTACAAAATATTACAGATATAGTTACTGTATTTACTGTGACTTATAACATCTAGTTTATAACCTAGAACTTAAAGAATATTACAACTATAAAAATAGTTTGTGCTGAAGAGTTTGCCATTGATACCTATTTAATAGCCTCTATTTTTTCAGAGATGTATACATTTATTGGAAATTTGAGGACACAATTTGATTCTATGAAAAAGCTTAGGTTCGCCCATAGGAAGTCAGTGCAAACTTCCAAAACTCCATTGAAGGGAAAGAGTTAAAACAGCTTATTAGGAAAAAAGACTTAAAAGTAATAATCCTTATGAGAGAAAGTCACCATGTAAAAAAAAAAAAAAAAAAAAAAACAAAATACTGGTTTGATGGTCAGCATTTAGCCAGGATGCATCATATACATCAGAGACTCTCCAGGTAAATAGCTTACTCAACCGAATACTCATAATGTTACAACTGAAATATTGCAAACAGTTTGAGAAACTGTCCAAGGAGAAGACCTAGAAAATGCTGTAGAGTGTTCAGAAAATTTCTACCAGGACTCTGATGTGTAGCAAAGATGTTTAAAGAAAGAAGAAACTGGTCCTGACAGTGATGTATTTCCTACAGAAAAGAACGGTCATTCCTTACTTGCTCCACAAATCTATTTAATGAACTTTCAAAGTGAATGAGCTGAAAAGGGAGAGTGGGGTTGAAAAGGTAATGAAGGGCAGTGGCTCAAGTCTAGAGCAAATAAACATTAATATTAAGTATTGAAAAACAATATAGTCAAGTAGAAACTGCATTGCAGAATGTATTGTGAAAAGCAATTCAATGAAGTAGTCTTAATGTGATACAATATATATACAGATGATAAGGGGTGAGGCAGTTATAGGGTGATAGCTACAGCAATTGGGAAGACAAGACAGACAAGAGGACATATTCTGTTGACATTTTTAACAGAGTATGCACACCTCTATAATATATATGACCTCAAAACGAAGACTGCCCATTACCTTGTTTGTAGCTTCATTTAGATTTAAGAACAGTCCCATGATCCTAATATTAAGATACTTATGCAAGGTCGACAAGGTGGACAATGAAAGTTGTTAATCTTATGTTTTGTGTCTAATAAGGCTGACAGTATATGTATTTCAGAAGTCTGACAGATCTATGACAGTCAATGAAAAAACGAGCATATCAGTTCAGGTTTAACAGATAGTCTAGTAACTCAAGTAAGTACTGAATTACAGGAAAAACAATCAAACGTGACAAATAAATGTTCATATCAAAAGTTAAACACTGGCAACTTGACCCTGATTACCTCTGCTGTGTAAAACATATTGTCTGTGATTCTGTCATCAGAATACCACTTTCATGAGAGAGCAGTTATGGTCACTATATACAGTGGATAAGATCTGGATACATAGTCTGAACTGTGTAAGGTTACTGAGGAGAATATTGCAGATAATGGGCTTTGTAGTTTACAATCATAGAACAAAACCTGTGGGGATTAGCATGCATCACATCACAGTCTCAGTCCTGTTGCAGTGCAGAACATATTGTAATGGAAATGAAGGCAGGTCCAGGCTAATTTGGCACAATGCAATTTATAAAGTCCATCACTTTGTACAAGATTCTGCATTAACTGTAGTCATGTGACACTGGCTAATCCCTACATCAGCTCACCAAGTCACCAATGCCACAAGCACTTAAATGTACCTGAGATATGGTAGAATCCCCATGCTGGACACAATTGAAAGTGCAGTTACACTGCAATTCCTTTTTTCTTTAGCACATATCTCCATCTTGGCAGTCTGCCATGCATCATGGATGAGAAAGCTGTAAGTGCAGAGCATATTATCTTCTAAGGATACTCATAGCTTTATACAAGCATAGGCAATCAGACTAGCTGCAATCACTGCAATCAAATGCTACATGGTTTTCACAGTTATTCCATGTATAATATCAAGCCAAAAATGAGTAGGAGCAGAGAGCACAGTAGTTGGAAGGAAGAAACATCATAGATGCAGCCATTTTCAGGAGAATGGGAAGTTTCTCATAGAACACTGCTGCAACCAAAGAATTGTCTCAAGGTTTGCTGCAATAACAATCAAAATGGAGATATATATTACTATGTGTTGTCTACCTGTCACAATGTTCTGGAAGTTACCCATTGCAGCACCCTTGTTTTACACCATTTTGTAGTGTTTTCACACTGCACCAGTTATATTGGCCTTGCACCCTACTATGCCCCACTGCTTCAATGACTCACGCCAAATTTTTAACTTTTTGTACTTCAAAGTATTTTATCACATATGCATATCTATGATTGTAAGTGAGTTACAATATTCCTGGATCTAGACAAGGTGGCAATAGATACTACTGTAGCTCCCTTTATCCATCTGCATATATGAAACCCAAAATATATGTCTTTGTATGTACTGCTTGTTAAGGCAGTCACATAAACTGCATAATGGCTTTGTCTTTGCTTGAGATCTGTCACGCATGCTGTGATCCTGCATGTTCACAAGTGGTTTTGATGTGCATGCTGTACATGTTTCAAGAATATGTGGTACTGCTAAGTCAGTAGAATTTGGCCTTCAGGTCTGTGTGCTCTATTCCTCCTGTTGTGTGGTGCAGTAAGCACTATTTGACAGATCTATAATTTTCCCAATGAAACAATATAAGACCTAAACACAAAATGATATCAGTACTGGATCTGCTACCCTGTATCACATGAATGTTTGAATCGGACTGCCCATTTGTGAAAGGCAGCACTCAAACATCAATCCTCACATGAACTGGGAAGGTTTGCAAAAACCAGGATTATGATGATAAGTACATTCTGTGCTCTAGCATTGCTGAATCCTTCAAAGTTTAATAAAAGAATGTGATTATAGAGTAAACTTTTCGGCTCTTGTAATGTTGTGTTTTCCAAATATGTTACAAATAGCAATGGAAAAGAATACATATTTATTGCTGGCAGGAGGCCTCTAGAGACATATATTACAGTTCAGGCACAAAATGGCAGGGGGGGGGGGGATTAACATATCTGCAAAATAATTTAAATTAAAGACAAATAGTTAACTTGCAAAACTGGGGCCCACTGTTGAATTCTTTCTAGTATGGATAAATAAACTTGCTGAGGTTTTGACTGTTAAAAACTTACAGTTCTAGGCTTCTGTAATTTATAGTTTGCACAATCATTGGAGTAGAACATATTGCAGCTGACATTATGATGGAAGATTCATTTCATGAGCAGCTAAGCATCCATCCCCCATCTCCAAAATTACCCATATAGTATTGCTGAAAAAGGTCTAGTTTACTTTATGAATATCTGTGTTAAATGTTAGATTTTGCTCAAGAAATATACAGTCTGTTTAATATGCTTCAACCAATGAATTGCCACCTAGGTAAAATGTGGCAACATTACATTAAAAAATCAGTCCTAGAAGTTATGATTCACAAAATAATAATCTGTACAGTTTGTGTGGGATAGGATAAAAAGAGGCATGCTACCCTACTACAGTGTATGTGAACAGTGTATGTGCATGTATGTGTGGTGTGGACGAATGGTCAGTAAGCCTCTAAAAATCAATTGAAATTGAAATAATTATTTAGGGTGTGGGATCAGCTGTCACAAGATGGGAGAAATGAAAATGTAGAATGGATATGGGCACATAAGATAGTTAAAACAATTTTTACTTTTGGCATGACAGCAAAGCATACTGGAGGAATAGTCTACGAGTCTTTGTACAGCTGCCAATTATAATTGATTCATTGACATCATGATTTACAGGCAGGAGTGGCAGGTATAAGTGTGTCACTTAACAGCTGGGCTGCTCAGGTTCTGGTTACATCACAGTTAGAAGGCAGACATGTTACTGAACTAGAAGCAACATACTGATGATTCACCCAAACAGCTAGTAACATGGAGATTCATAAATTGTGTGCAGCCCAATTCATTTCCTGCATCTCAGAATGACTCTATTAACACTATTTAATATATTTTAAAGTATGCCCAGCTTTCTCTGTCCATATAAAATGTAGTTTTAAAAAGTAGTGACACAAAAGTTGTTCTCAAGATACTGAAAGTAGTGGTTAATAATTTGTTTGCATTAACATACACTTCCTGTCACATGAAGCACCAAAATTATGATGCAATTGTGAAGATCAGAAGTAATTCCATTAATGGATATCTCTGTCTATAATCAGGTGCCCACAGGTGCCCAGTACCAGGGCACTGTGCTCTGCAGGACTTACCATTTATACATAAGATGGATCATGTTAATCCTCCTCTGACCTTCATATCAGAATTTCCCCTTCATCTACCTGCAATTGTAAGTATATTAGAAAAAAAATATTGTTACCAATGTATAGATGTGGTTTGCAACCATCTGTTTGATTACATAACTATTCTCATTTTGTTTTTCTTTAGGGGGAAGTTTAGTCCAAATCTTCAACTCTAGTTCAACTATTTCCACGTGTGCATCCTGTGTTAAGAGAACAGAAATTGCAGATTAACTCTAAATTTAAAATTTTTACCAAGGTGTCTTTACATGATTTCTGAAATCTAGCTTATACAGTATTTAACTATAATAAGTGGTACTAGACAAAGAATCGGTTTTAATGGCAAATACCAAAACTCCCCTATATGAATAATATAGATGCTTTGTTTCTACCATAGATCCTGGGTTAGACATTGAAGTGTAATTGTGCTTCCATGCCTTAGGATTACACTGTCCTGCTAGGAGTAAGCGGTTTGTCAGTTGTACTTTACATAGTCTAACAAAACTGAAAGGCTTAATGGTAGGGTCTCATCAAAAGTGATCTACTCCAAGCTAGCATTCTCATGTCAAGCTTTGTAGCAGTTTTATACATTAAACAATAAAAGTTCCGTGCTTCAGAATGTTCAATTAATGAAGATATAATCTAAATTCAAGGAGAATTTTTCACTAAGCTTTATTTTCCATATTACCAAGTGTGCCGACAGAAGCAGTGATTATTTTGGAATGTATATTTTAAATACATTCTCAGTCTGATCGGCCTTATTAATAGACAACAGATAAAATCTGTATAGATGCCACAGATAAAATTATTTTTAGACAAGGTTGCAAGGAAATGAGTGATGAGTGAAAGTAGAACAAAGTGTTTAAATGTAACTAGAAAGTCTGATCTGAGTGGTATACTGACAGCAGCTGATAAGTTGGGTAGTGAACAGATTGCATATGATCCATAAACATTGTGCACAATGCATACAGTTGGTGGTGATGCACAGCTAAAGACATATAGAAACTAGTCTCATAATTCAAAGATGACCAGACATGAAAATGTCTGGGTTGTAACAATGCAACTTTACATGTATAATATATGCAAATAAAACACAGATACCAGCTACTTGGGCATAAATGCAGGAGGGTAATTCATTGAAAATGTATCATACTTAGGAAGAAATGCAGTCACCTTGAGCTCAAATATTTTTATTAATTATATCAGTAAACTGACAAGAGAAAGTTGTTAATATATCATTTTGTTAGTAAAATAAATATGTGATGACCCAAATGCAGGGTATAGTAAACATTCTACAAGGAAACATTTGTGCAAACTTCACTGGAAGTTACAACATATGGCAAGGAGATTTAGACCCAAGGGTACGCATTCCTTATATAACTACTGTAAAATCAGCAGTGCTTAAATTAATAACAGACACTGCAACTTTTGTATTGAATTTTACTTAGAAGGTCAGTGGAAATAAATCTTACTACAATTCTGAAAAGAAGTCCATACATGAATATCATTAGCAATATTCAGACCAATTCAGGCTTCATATAAAACAAACAACATTTGATTTATTTTAAAAAAAGACAAATAGTAACTAGTACACAGTGCTTTCTCCACCCAGCTGGGCAGGGGTAGTTCTATAGCGTTTGCAGGACCATATATTTACCATTTTACCCTTTACAGGTACACCCAAATCATCACCTCTCCCACTTTCCATAACAAATTCACCAATTCCAGCTCCATCATTGACTAGATTCTTGTTTCCAATCACATTCTCATCTATGAGAAACACTCCCTGACTCCATCAGTGACCATTGCCCAATACGAACTGTCTGACTCTCCCTCCACATTGCCAAACCCTGCAAATTCAAAGAATGCCGATAACTGTCTACCTTCAACCCTGAGACATTCAATAACCTTCTCTCCAAAATAGACTGGTTCACCCCTTTTACTTTACCTCTCAATGAAGCTGTCTCATTCTTTAACTCCACCTTCCTTAATATACTCAGTTTTCTTGCTCATGCACGTACTGTTAGAGTCAAATACCACAACTCCCCCTAACTCACCAACTAAACTCTGTTACTTATTCAAAAAAAGAGCCGCTGCCTGAAGACTAGCACAAGACAAAATTGGGTCTACATTACCAGAGCAAAACTCCTTTTGAGTGAATACCAAAACACCTACACAAATTGCATGAACTGCAAGAATACCAAAAGCACTAAACCGTGAAATTTTAAATCTCGAACTGTCAGTCGGCCAACCCCACCACCTGCTACATACTACCTACCCAAACAAAATAAATAAACCACATACATACACTAACCAAATCCTAGTTCTAACCCTAAAGTAAAGCACCAAAACCCTACTTCTAACCCTACACTAAACCCTACATACACAACTATCTATGCTCTATCCTTAACCCCTCCCTAACCCTAAGGCCCGTAACTACCGCACACTTCCCCTACGAAAATATACACAAACAAAATAAATAATCCACATACATACATTTAACAAAACCCTACTCCTAACCCTACACTAAATCTTGCATACATTAACTATCTGTGCACTTACTTTAACCCACACACTAACCCTAAGGTCCGTAACTATCACACACTTACCTTATTGGGCTATACGAGAGATGGGCCAACCATGGTAATTCGACATTTCCAAATTCACAGTTTTGGACATTCGCTGTAATGCCGGTTCACGCAATACATGTCGACATTTATGGATTCGCTTAAATGGACTTTCACTCTCGTAATCGGGAACCGACAAAATTTACATCCCACTTACAAAACTATCGGTAACTTTGAAATCTCCCTAAAAAACACATCAACAATGACAAAAATAATTTCTACCATCAACCCCAGAACACTCAATCCAAAAAAAAAACAAATGTTCTGGAACACTGTAAAGCAAATCCTCCACCCTGGTAATCCATCTTCACCCAACCCCTGCCCCAACAACTCACCACTCGAAACTGCAACCATCTTCAATTCTTATTTCATTGACACCATAAGTAAACTTATGCAGTCCTCTCCCCCACCCCTTCCCACATCAGGCACAAGTCTCAAATCTCCCCTATCCCATCGCCCTTCACCCAAAACGCCCCTTCCTAGAAATTTACCCCTTCTCTCTAAAGTCAGTCCTTAAAAGCTACATTAGAAAACTCCTCCTTAAGCTCAAACTTTGCTCTCTATCAGCTGACAACCTTCTATTTCTCTCCCTAAAACTCACTGCTACATCAGTGGCATACCCAGTCTCCATCCTAATTAACTGCTCTATCTCCGAATCAACTGTCCCTACTCTATGGAAAAAATTCTATACAATATCCATTCACAAAGGCGGCAGTTCCTCAGAACTTTGAAATGTTTGACCTATTACTATACTTTCCCCCCTCCAAATTACTAGAACACTGGGATCACAAACAAATACTTGCCCACCTCATACAAGGTAACCTGATCACCTCCACCCAGCATGGCTTTCACCCACACCATAGCACCTCCGCTGCTCTCATCTCCTTTACCAACAATATTTCCCTAGCCAGAGATAATAAACTTGTGTCCTGCCTATTTCTAGATCTGTCTAAAGCCTTTGAATACCTTCTTACATCCTATCCTCCTCTCTAATCTCTCTCAACTTAGCCTTTCCACAGCTACTATATCCTGGTTTAATAGCTACCTTTCAGACCGGCACTGATCTGTCAAATTGCTCTCTGCTCTCTTCCAGTTTCTCCCAACCAAAATAGGTGTCCCGCAAGGATTCATTCTTGGACCCCTCCTTTCTGATATCTTTGCCAACAAACTCCACAAATCCTGTCCCCTGTTATCCCTCATACCATACGTTGATGACTGCACCATTATAACTATAGACGACAACCCCATCCAAAGTTTAACTCTCACACAATCATTTAACCTCACAAAAACATGGCTTACAAAAAAATAACTCATACTCAACCCCCAAAAAAAAGAAAACTCCTACTCTTCCTCCCAAAACCCCTCTACCACCTTAAAACCTCTTTCAACATCTCTTCACTCAACAACACCACAATCTCTCCTGAAACCCAAACTAAGCTCCTCGGAGTAATCATTGATGACGAGCTGAACTTTGACCTTCACATTCATCAGTGCAGTAAGAAATCCCATCAAAAGCTTGGCCTCCTATACAGAAACAAAAAGTTCCTCATCCCTGACTCTGGAATAACACCTGCCCATACTTACCTCCTTCCCAACATCTTCTATAGCTCACAAATCTTTACTAACCTTCAGTCTACTCTTGTTTCCAAACTTGAACCTTCCTAAAACAAGTGGCCAGATTTACCTCAAACATGTCCTCCAAATCTCAGCACTGTCTGGCACTTAGGTCACTTAACTGGCTTGAGTTTGCAAACCCCCTCAAATTATCCAAACTTCTCATAATCCAATCAATCGTCAATAAACCCTGTGACTGTCCAAGCATCTCCTCACTTGTCTCACACTAGCTTTGACCAGCACCTGCTGCAAATGTCCAAACCTGGCAAATCTACAGGACAGAATCTATACAGCTACCCTCTCCATCCAATGGAACAAGCTTCCCTCAACCCTAAGAAGCATATCCCTGACCTATAAATTTAAGAACTTGCTCAAACAATACTTAATCAACCTCAGGATATGTCCCTGTAACCCTCCCCCCCGAATCTAGTGCTACTCTGGCTCACTCCTTCTCTTCTCTTCTGTCTTCATCTTCTATATACCCATCACATACCTTTCACTTCAGGCCAGCTCTTAACTCCTTATCTTCCTCCAAATACCCATTTCCTGCCATTTTATCTCATTCTGTCTTTCACTTACCTATCTCTTTCTGAGATGGAGACAAATTTCTTACTCTCTCCAGCCTTCTTCACTTATCTCTGACTTCTGCTGTATTTTCCCTTAACCTAACATCACTCATCAATTCTTGACCTCGGCAGTACAATCTTAAAACCTCCTCCTTTCTTTCTGACTGATCAGCACACTGTATGCTATCCCCCAAACGTGTTACTCTCATGGAATTATCAACTATCCCTCTAGTTTGTCACAGTTATTACTATCTGCTTCAAACACTAACTGCAATTAAATCTCTGTTGCCTTCATTATTGTAAATGATGTTGCTGACAATTGTCATTGTATTACACTTACTGTATTCTTGATCTGTTATAGTTTTTGCTTTGGAGCCTTGTATTTCTCATTGTATTGCACATGTACTGTAATGCTGATTTTTGTTACTATCTGTACTTTGGAGCTTTTCTCCACAGGCCTCTGCTGAAAAAGGGCTTTGACCCAGTTGGACTATCCTAGTTAACAAATATCAAATAAATAAAGATAGTCTGCAAAAATGTATTACCTGGTTCAGTCCCATATAATGCCAGTAAACTGTAGTATCATGAGGCATAGCAAATGGTCATAAAATATGTTTATGTAATAAATGATAAAATCAGAAAAATGGAACCAGCATTAAAGATCTCGAGACAGTAACATCTAGAAAGTTAAACTTGACTGTCAATACTAACTTGTCTAACTTGACTAACCCCAGAAACAAACCCACATGGTGGAGCCATAATATGAACAACTTTTACAATAAACAGAAGCGAATTTTGACCAATAGTAAGAAAAGTAATTCCCAGAATTATATAGCCTCACCACTCAAATAAACAACTTGGGAGCTTAATAAAACTCACCAAAATCATGTCCGTGGCTAATATAGCTACCCAAGCCAAAGACATTCATTATTCCTTTTCTAGTTATGCTTATACTCTCAATGCAGCACTGTTCTGAGTTATTTGTGAATGGTGTTACCTACACTGAGTCAGAAGATATATAGAACCTAATGGCAGATAAAGTCAGCTCTAACGTTACCATTCTCTTCCCTCCATCTGTCCCTAAAGATATAGATATCTTCATAGGCGTGTATTTGGCTATCAAACACAAGGGCCTTTTTAAGCATAGCCATGTATCCCAAATCACTGACAAGTTCAGATACCCTTAATAAGTGTAAGCAGAGGCCTGGGAGATGAACCGTTTACAGGCTGCTAGTGTCTATTAGAGACATAGGTGCAAAACTAGGGACAGAATTCCTGTTCCCTATCCAATTGTCCAACTTGCATTTGAATTGGGTTAGGGTGGAACTCTGCTTCACATGGATGGGAAGACTGCTCCAGAGAATGGGTAGTCATTGCAATATATACCGGTCTGTCCAGCAGGTCCTATTTATATCACAGGCAAGGTAAAATCATTAAAATGAGTAATTCTAGTGCTGCATGTTTTGCAGATATGCAGGAGGTCCATCAAAGTGGCGTCTGACAATGTCTTGTATGCCAGGCATAGATATCCGCTCAACAGCCTGTAGGAGACTGAATATAAGGATAGGGCCTTGAGGCAGTCTGTACAGGGTGTGTTACTTATGCCCATTATCCTTTTAGTGTGTAACCTTTGTGGATGTTTCAGTTGTTAAATGTGCTTGGTTAGGTACATACCAAAGGGAGCACTGTACTCAATGATAGATCTGATGAATGCACAGTATAGTAGTACAATGACCTCCTTGGTCGTTGATGCCAAGCTTCTGTTCATAAGTTGCACAGCATAAAAGGATTAACTCACTACTGTAGATGTGTGATGGTCAATAGCTAGATTACTGTCTGTGTATGCCCCCAAGTCCCAGAGTAGTGGGTCACCTCTTAAGGGTGCGTTGTCAATATATTTACCAGAGGTGGATGACTTATGCATTTTTTGACATTTAGTTTTAGTTCATGGCTCTGACACAAGCTCTTCCTGGAGAACATTTGTAACAGTGGGGGATTGAGACTGCTCCTAATTTGCAATCATCTGCAAATTTAGTCAGCCAGAGGCCTTTGACAATGCCTTGACTTTAGACAAGTAAATGCCAAAAAGGATAAGCCCCAAGACAGATCCCTGAGGGACTCTGAATGGCCTCTTTGTAAAGATGGATTCCCAAATTCTAACTTCCCGAGTCCTGTCTGTGAGCCAGATGGCTATCCACTTGGTGACTTAAGGGTTTATACATAACCTTTTCAGTTTGTCAACGATGCTTAAGTAGGGTATTGTGTCAAATGTCTTGGACAGATCAGTGTAGGCAGTGTGAACCATTGCTTTGTGGACTTTCTCAAAGAAGTCCACTAGGTTGAGTAGGCATGACCTGCCCTTTTCAAACCAAATTGGGTTGGGTCCAGTGTCTGGAAGTTTCCTATGTCATAACTGATCATTTCCATAAAAATTATTTCCATAAATTTGCATATGAGACTAGTGAGACTTATGGATCTGTAGTTTACAGGATTGTAGATGACCCACCTTTGTGCTGTGGGATGACACTTGCTGTTCTACAATTTTGAAGCATGAAGCCAGTCTGGAGGTATAGTTAAATAGCAATTCCAGAGGGCCTGATAGTTCATATTTCACGCCATTTAGAAGACATCCTGGAATACTGTCTGCCCATTGATGGTGTTTTTGACATTAAAGAAAACATTGAGGACCTGTTCCCTACTGATAGTACAGGCAGTTATATTTGATGGCATTTCTTGAGGGGGAGAAAGGGGTAAGGTTAGAGCAGAATTTGTTGGCCAGTAGGTTTGCTTTATCTTCTGGCTCAGTATGGGTGGCACCGTTAGCAATGAGCTCCACACACAATTGTGTATTGACTTTGATGTTGCAGACATAACTAAAGAATGCTTTGTGATTCTCCTTGGCCTTGCCCTTAAATTGTCTTGCCTCCAACTATTAAAAAAGACCAACACCCAGATTTAGTAAACCCTACATGATCTGTTTACACCATGTATGCATCTCAGTGTGACGTACATATGGTGGCGCACTGTTTTAGATTCAGTAAGCAGTTCTGCACAGTGTGTGCAGCTACACATAGCAGTGCAAACAAGGTAAACACAGTGGCATAGAAATTACAACATAAGTACCTGAACTGTATGCTAATGAACCAACCCAAGTTAGAGGAGCTATTCCGCAAGCTATAAAGCAACCGTGTAGACTCAGTGCTTGTTTTTTCTGTGAATTCCAAAACCTGTTGGAATACAATCATGTAAAGGAGTCTACACAGAAACAATGTTAGGGGCTGCTGTTGCTTTAATTCATGTGTTTGTACAACAGGCTGAAGTGTCTGCTGCTGCTACTAATAGACCAAGGCCAGGAAGGAGAAGAGTTTTCAGACCCCATTTAACATACCACAGTCTACATGATGTGGAAATTATAGAGTGCTACAGGGTGGATAGAGAGACACTAGAGGAAATCTGCAACCTCTGTCATCCACAACTAAAAGCCAGGGCGAAGCAAGGGGAACCTGTCTCTGTGGAGGCAATGGTATGTGTAGCACTTCGAATCTGAGCTAGAGGTACCTTTCAGAGATCAACAGGGGACGTGCTGTGGTGTCACAGGCATCAGCCTCCAGGATCCTCCAGCAATTTTTGAATCCTATGCTCCAACATGCTAGTGACAACTTGTATTTTCCCCATACTCCTGAGGATAGGGCCAGAAATATGCAGTTGTTCTACCCTGTAACACACTACCCTGAAGTACTGGGTAACATAGATTGCACACATGTATAAAATAAGATGCCACCTGAGGAACAGGGAAGGCTTTACATTAATAGAAAGGACTTTCACTCTATTAACTGCAAAGTTGTGTGTAATGCCAAGGGAATCATCTTGAACGTATATGCTGGCAACCCTGGTAGTTACCACAACTCACATATCTGGCACACCTTCCAACTGTATTAGAGGTTCTCTAGGGGAGATATCCCACAGGGTCATTTACTTCTTACTAGTTATGCACTGGAACCGTGGCTGATGACACCAATCTGAAATGCACACATACTTGCTGAAGAATGTCATAATGTGAGACATGCTCAAACCAAAAATATCACAGAGTGTGTGTTTGGGCTGCTCAAGTAGCGGTTTTCATGCCTAGATACATCTGGGAGAGACCTGCAGTACAATGCACAGACATGTCCTGAAATATTCACAGTATATGCTATGCTACACATCATCATCTTGAGAAAACGGCTTCAGCAGGATCAACAAGGGGAAGGAGCACACATCCCATCACCAATACAAGGTCATTATAGCCACATACAGGTGAGGAGGCACAGGGGCAATCAGCAGGGGAACCAGCAGCTGCTGTGTGTGTAGACAGACATAGGCATGCTCAGTATGCCCTTTCATTGGCTAAGAGACCATGCATAGCATACTCACTCACCACCTAAGGGCCTAAAACCTTCCTCATATCCACATACATATAGTAACATTGATGCCAGGCAACTCTCACAGCCTTTACCTCCTCATGTACTGACTATGTACTGCTTGCATCAGGCAGGGTCAGCCATGAACTGAAACTGTTGCAACTGCTGGATTTACAAGTTAAGTGTTGAACCGGGAATGTGTTGTGTAATTATATGAATGACTGGCATATTCTTGCATTTTGTTACTTGGTAGTGTAAGCAAGTAGAAGGTGGGAGATATGTACAGAAATGATCTTAACATGTGACAGCAGAGACTTATTTGACTTACATTTGTCCAATTTTAAGCAGCAGGCCACAGGTATCAAATATTCACACAGTCATACCTCTCAAAAGTAGTGATGGTAACTTCATGCCCTCAGTTTAGCACCATACATTCGTACTGGAAAATCATTAAAAAAGAGAAGTTAGAAGGTAAGGATACACTTTGCAGTTTCAGCCTTCAAAACCCTCACAAGATCATTCACATTAGAGTTGGAAAATGTTGATGTTATCAACTGTCTTTCTAAGGCCAATATAAATCAAAGGTGCAATTACCAGTTCAACATCACAAATGCAGGTATACTAAGCAATAAGTCAGCTATGCACCCTGAGCATCAGACAGTTTATGTATCCCTGAATCCAAAATATACAAAACAGAGATATGGCACAATTATCATCAATTGCACAGGGTGTCGTGGGGGGCAGGAAGCCTAGCCTGACATAAAAGGTTGGTGTGTGTGCGTGTGAGTAAGAAAGAAAAGCAGGCAGACATATGGACAAACCAACAAATGACCAGAGACAAAATGAGTAACGGGTGTTTGTGTTTCTGTAGGCATCATCCAGGTAAAATTGGAGTGTAAGTATCTGCATGAACCCAGCCAAGCTGTGTGCTCTCTCCAAGTCTTGGTATGACAGACAGGTGAGAGCCATGCATGGTAGAGGTGGCAGTTCATCTTTGTTGCCCCCAGCTATAAGAACTGGCTCTGCAGAAGTTGCATTGGCATGTCCATGCATGACTGATGTCTACTGGACAAAATCCCTTCATAAGTATGCTCAGGACCATGATCCTATGGCCTGCTACATCTTCATATGGACAGCTCACCCACTGATGGAGTAATGGAAGTACTGCCAGTATGGAAGCATGATCGGGCACTGCCATGTTGGCTAACAGCACATGATGTTGCTGACCTACACCCATGAGGATGCTTTCCCTTTCCCAGCTGATGTTCCATCACAGACACCGCTTGTTCCAACATGCCATTCATCTGCGCCATTGAATCAGCAACATGGTGGAGGCAATCATGGATATCAGCCTGTGCCTCTACAACCCTAAGCATTTTCTCTGGAGCACCTATGGAAACGTGCCTATGCCTCAATGATGGCAATAAACCTACATTGAGTGGCATGGGAAGAGATAAATTGATCAGGTGGAGGATGGGCAACAGGCCTCCTCAGAGCAACCCTATCAGTCTTCCTCCATGGCACCTCACCCACACTTTGGCTATGACCAGAGGCAACATGCACTGAAGCCTCAGTAACTACACTTCCCTGATCAGTTGTCTCACCTTCCACCTGTCCAATATCTGTGGGCTTACTGGAATGGGTAGGCATAGGCCTGCTGGCTGTGTCGAATGGAATTTCAGGGGATGGCTGTATGTCAACTTCAGTGTCAGATTAAACATCTGCACTCCCCCCGACTCTGCCCCTGTTTGGCCACCATCATCATTAGTCTGTTGATACTCTGATATCAAGTGGTAGAAGTCCCACACTTCCACTGTCAGGATCACCTGTGAAAATAAGCAACAGGCACAGGAAAAATAAATACCAAAATTACTATACTCCAATATATACTTACAAAATAATTGTGCCACCACTGTTAGACATTACATCATTACACACAACAGTCCTGACATCATCACACACTAAAATATTCTTTGAATTGCTTATCAGTATTGACATAAAAATGTTTGTCTTACTGTGTGCAGATGATGGTATCCTTTGTAATGCCAGATGGCCCTGGAAGAAGTTAAGCAAAAGATAAGGATGACATCATCACAATTAACAGTAACACAGGGGTTAACACTTTTCCCCCTTTATATGTCCATTAACTATACTTTGAACAAGAACTTGGGTGACTACTCCAACCTAAGCCCATGTGTAATCAATCAGAATGTTTGCAATCTGCAACCCCCCCAAAAAAAAATTCTTGTGAAACAGAAGTAATGTATTGATTTAAATTGTTTTACTATACAACAATGTATAAAACAGTTGAGATAGAAAATACTGCCTGGAAGCTCCTCCTGGGACATGCTTACTGATCTTGAAACAGTAGCGCCAATGTCAAGAACAAGCTACTCTGCACTTTACTGGGAGCTGTCTGCTTCCCTCACAGTGGACAGGAACTCTTCATTTGGTGTTAATTGTGACTGTGTAGCAGGTCCCCTGGTACCCATCCAGTCACAGTGCATTGCAACTGCTCTTCTCTGTGCAGATGAGATCATGTCAGTAGTCCTATGATGCACCTGGCCACCACTGCATTAACATCTGTAACAATCTGCTGTCAAATCTGCATTCTATGTGGCATATCTCCACATCCCCTCTCAAGCAGAAAGGCACTAAGTGGCCTAGAAACATCAAGAATGACCTGATTCTCAGGATTAGTGAAGGGTGTTTTTTTGAGGATTGAGATGCCTGGACAGCATAGTCCTAGGTATCCTAAAAGATAACAGAAGGATAATACACATAAGTATCACATAACTGCAAAACAACTGTTCCCAGATAAAACAGAAAAGGTAGCATTTCAGCATTACCCACTGGAGAAACATAAAGCTGACTAGAGATCTGAAATACAAACTCAGGTTGGATGTAAAGTTAAGAGAGTAAAAATAGGAACATATCCTTCTTTGTGCCATAACAAAAATGCAGCTTAGCCCCCTCCACAAACCATCTTTGAAATACTGAGAGAGCTATCAAATGAAGCGTCCCTGAAACAAGTCTACAGATTTAACATGGAACATTGCATTTTAAGGTATTAGCAATCAAGTATACCTGTGAAATGCCCGGACAAACATGCCATGCCATCAGTACACTTCTAACTAATGCACACAGATAAAAGTGTAAAGATATATATATACATATATATATATATATATATATATATATATATATATATATATATATATATATAATTATACTATTATACAGACTTTTCTTAATTACATTCCAGCATATGCAGTGTATAGCTGACAAAATAGTTCAGTAAACCAGATATATCACACAGTAATAGCCTCTTTTCTGTGTTCTCCACATAAACAAGTCTCTCTATCTTCAGTTTCCCTAGCTACACAGTTGCCTTTTTATGATGCCGATTCAGGGCTGTCAACATGGTGAAGATGCAAATCAGGTGGGAACTCATTAGAATTACTGAATCCCAAATACTTGGCTCCGTGTATGTAATGTAAACATAGTGCAGACAGTCCCTCAGTGTTTGTTTTTAATGGATTGCAACTGTGAATGATTACTGGTTGGGGGAAGAAAAACGCAATAGCACTGCAGGCTGCCCTATATACAGTGGGCTTGTCAGGTTAGAATTACAAATTGTTAGATATAATTTTGTCAAGGTTGAAAATGTAATTAAGCAGTGCACAATTCATAGGTTCTGTTCATTAACATCCACCTTCCCCTTAATTTGTTGGCAACTGAGTATGACAGGCCTCACCCAGCCAGCAATTGAAACTGGATATGTTCTGTTAATTCATTTGGGTAATGTACAAACCTGCTAAGGGGCATTGCGCAACAGTTAACACATAGACCATAAGAATGATTAGAAAATGAGGAAAATTCACCTAAGTAGTCCTATGGCAGCAGGTGTAAGTTTAGGGCTGGAGTACAGATGGTCCTGGGTTCTAGCACAGGGTGTGCAACCTATTTCTTCTGTTGTGAAGATGCAGTTTATAGCACTGAACTGAAAAACAGACAACTGTTAATTCAACATTCTTATAGCAACAGGTGTAAGTGTAGGACTGTCATACACATGGTTCTGAGTTCTATTAGGATCATAGGAACTTAGTAAATAATGACCATAGGGCCCTTACAAGCCTAGCCAAGTTCTACCCTTATTTCCATGATCAACACCTAATATCTGTGTCCAAGAGGGTCACAGGTGAAACTCCTGGGGTGAATTTATGGTTAAACATCCAACTGACCAGATTGCATTTGTAGATGGCCAATGAGGTGCTCTATTTGACATGAAGTAGGAGTCTGTTCCAAATGTGTGGTAACCTCTGGAAGACAAATCTACCCCTCCAGCAGGTTTTGTTATTGTCACATACCAGGTTAAAATCTTTAGATTGAATAACTTGTCTACCATTTGACTTGTGGATATGCAGCATTTCCAGTAAAGAAGGGCCAGATATTGCCTTATAAGCAAGGTTGAGATGATCTCTGAGAAGTCTGTATGAAACAGCATTAAGTGACAGTGATTTCAGATAATCCACATAGGACAGATGCTGAAGGCCTTGAAGTTTCCTTGTGAGGAACCTTTGTAGTTTCTCCAGTTGCTGCAGCTGCTTGGAAAGGTATGTACCAAAAGGGGTTTTGTATCAAATTATTGGTCTGATGAGGGAAGAGTACAGGGAGGTTATAAATTATTTTTTTTCCTGGAAGTAATACCCTTACTTATGAGATAAAAAATATAGAATGCCCTTCTTACCGCTGCGGAGACATGGTGATCAAAGGTAAGATTGCTGTCAACCTGTTTGCCCAGGTCTTTCACCACTGAGTGTATACTTAGGATGTTATTGATGTGATAGTTAGCAGGAACATCACCCTTACAGAAAGGGATGGTAATACATTTTTTGCATTGAGTTTAAGGCCATGACTTTAGCATCAATCATTTGTTTGTGTAAGACCCTTTTGTAAGATGTTGACATCATTTGGATATTCTATGTCCACTCCCAGTTTGCAGTCATCAGCAAACTTTGTCAGCCACAGACCTTCAGAGAAATAGATACCAAAACGTAGAGGTCCCAGGATTGATCCCTCTGGAACAGCACTGGTTACAGGTCTGCTGTTGGAGGTGAATTCCCCTATTTTGACTATATGTGCTCTATCAGTGAGACAGCAGCCCGTCTAATGATATAAGGGTTGATACCTGGATGGGTGAGTTTTTCAATGATGTCTGAGTGGAGGATAATGTCAGAAACCTTAGCTAAGACTAAGTAGGCTGTATGCTTGGATTTCCCCTTGTCCAGGGCCTTGTGACTGTTTCAAAGAAGTTCACTAGGTTTAACAGGCATGATCTCCTTTTGACAAATCCAGACTGAGTAGAGTCAAGTGTTTGGAGATTACCTATATCTTTTTGATAAGGACCATGATGATTCAATCCATGGCCTTTCAAATAAGGCTAGTCAGTCTAATAAGTCTGTAGTTCACAGGGTCAATGCAAGGACCACCTTTGCGCAAAGGAATAACTGTGGCCATTTTCCATTCAGCTGGGATGAAGCTGGTGCTTAGACTGTGATTGAAAAGAGTACCCAATGGTGTTGCTAATTCCTGTTGGAACCCATGTAAAAAACAGCCTGGGATGTTATCAGATCCCATAGATGCTCTGTTTCTGGCCTTAGAGAGGGTGTTTATGACCTGCTCTTTAGAGGTACAAGGTAGAGACAGGTAGTAGTGATGTCATGGGGTACGTGTGGTGGGGATAGGGGAGTGAAGTTTTCCCAGAACCTTTCAGCCAACTGGTTCACTATATCCACAGGCTCAGTGTATGTGGTATCATTAACTACCAGTTTGGCACAAATCTGGGCCTTTCCTTTTAGATTACGGTGGTAACTAAAGAATGCCTTACGGTTGTCCTTAGTTGAGGAAGCTAATTCGGATTCATAGTTTTCTCTGGAGGACTTCACAAGAAGAATTGCTTGATTGTTTAAGCTGAGGAGGGAGTGTTTTCAGTTTAGGGCTTGCTCTCTCTTACTCTTAGACAGCAATTTGTCCCTCTTATTGTAAAACCTGTTAATGGTAGTTATCCACCAGGCAGGTTTGCTCTTCCTTGAGGAGCTTTTATTGGTCCTATCAGGAACAGCCATGTCGATGCAGTTATACAGGTGTTTGTATAAAACATTGGTATAGAACTCAGCATAGCTGCAAATTCCATTTGGGCAGGAGTGCAGTAAAAATAGACTTTATTCATGGCTCTTCCCACTTTACTTTATTTTGGTTTTGCTGCTTGTTCTTAGAAGTGTTTGCATTTATTCTGATGCATTAATTACTGCTTGTTAGCCTGATTAAATTGTAATCATTATTCTAAGCCTCTTAATTTTGGTTTAAGGACTTGGGCTTCAGGCCAGTTATTTTACATTAAGAAGGTTTGTTGTCTACACTCTTGGGGGAGGAGAAGGTATCCTATGACCTTCTGAACTGGGAATTGCTGGGTGAAGGTTTATTGTGCATTTATTCCAGTTTAAGCACTTGGGTTCCAAACCAGTTACTTTACATTAGGAAGATTTGTGGTCTAAATTCTTCTGGCTGGAGAGTTTAGCCTACACCCGTCTAAGCTATAAATTGCTGGTTGAAGGTCTATTGTGTCTATTCTGAAGTGTCTTAGTTCTGATTTAAGCACTTGGTCTCCAAGACTAGTTATTTTACATTAGGAGGGCTTGTAGTATAGATTTGTGTGGTGGAACAGTGTGGCCTCCTCCCTTCTATGCTGGGAATTGCTTTTGTGACTGTGATTTTATGCACTTTGAATTTCTAGTACTTTTATAGCATAGGCCATATTTGGACTTGCTGAATCTAGATGGTTTGGTATCACTTGAGCATTAAAACCAGCTCTTCACTGATATACTGAAAGATCTGAAGCATCTGTTGCTTCCAAAATAACTATAAGTATCTGTTTTTACTCTTATATTGCACTTTAAATTTGTATTGCATTCTTCTGTCTGTCTGAATTGTCTGAACTGTTTTTTGTCACACTTTACTGTATATTGTACTAGTTCAGCTGTAGCATAGCCCAGTTCCAGGTTTGCTTTTTATGGGTTTGTTTTGAAATTTCTGAGCATCAAATTTAAGCCATCTTTGTTGTTGAAGGCCCTTCTGCACCCTTACAGACATTTTTACCATTGTTCCATTTCTCATAATATTCATGATCACTTCTAAAGTGGAGCTGATATGAATTATATGTATGAGAGATGAGACATCATTATTGTGTTTTCAGATGTATGACTGAGGGTATAATGTTTATTATATTTCTATAAGTATAATTCTGCTATCTAGACTTGCATTGCCTTCATAATTAACTAAGACATATACACAAATGGATCTATATCCAATAAGCTCGTCAGCTCACACACATACCTGTGTAACAGCTGAAACTCTCACCTATATTGATGATTTCTGACTATGTCTGAACAGTACTTTTTCTGTTGCAAATATCAACAATCAATGCTGTGTAAAAAAGTGTTTTGTCCATTATACCTAGGTTTGAATCCCACACTCTAAAAGCAAAATTTCCTCATTGTATAAAGACAGAAAAAATATGTCAGATCATTACATTTATGACCCTAGTGCATGTCTGCAAGCTTCACTCACCTAACGGTTACCTGCCAATTTCCAGTATATATTTCCAGGCTATATCAGTACACACCCATCAAACTAAGGACAAGTGTCAGATTAACCTTCCAGTTTCAATTATTTAATTCCTACCTGCTTGGCACTGCTGCACTTCGCTTAACATCATCGTGCAAGTGTGGTTGGCATTCTTGCTTGGGTTTGCGCACTACCAGTAAACAAGATAACTGGAATTACTAGGAAAGCATTGGTTTCCATTGCTCTAGTTTGGCTGGTAGACCTGGCTGGCATTGGATTGGAATGTCCACACTTTAGGGGCACAGAGTTGTGGTGTCTAGGAGTCAAGGATATTTACTGGACTCCTGGCAAAACACCCCAGCTATATGATTCTGCAGGGAGACTATTTTGGCTCCCAGTACATGTTTGATGTATAGAATAGTTTTGCCCAGGATGTGTCTAGTGCCACTGGTATCCTGTGCATGGGAAAGCAATGTAGGCATCATTTTAATGGCCTACTCAAAAGAAAAAGGGATAATCACAACTGTTGGTTGCAGAACTTTGAGATTGTGGACATCCCACAGCTATATAAGTATGACAAAAAGAAAATGCTTGTAAGACATAGAAAGCTAAATATAGGCAAGACTGGTAGGCATAATGCTCTTCTATTCTTTCCCCAGCTCCCACTGAACTTGATTTCAATCAACAGGTTCATGTTGCTGGATAGGATGACTGAGGGAAGCAAGTGGTATGTATGCAGCAGAAGATAAGTTTTATTCTAGCATTAAAAGTTAAAGATAGCTTTATTGGTCTTTTAGAGATTTGTATCAAATTGAGCATGCATATCCCAATTGTAAAAGCAAGTATGCATGCATTAGTCTATAACACAAAACAATTGTAAAAGTCCAATATTACACTGTAGTCAATGGTTGTGGATTCAAATACCACAATTCCCAGCTATACAATACTGTTATTTCTTCAGTAGTATTTACATTAAATTAAAAACTCTAGATCAGTGCCACAGATTCCCTGCTGTTTACTGTAATCTGATAATTGGAACAAACATATGTGCAGTATACAGTATGCACATTTCAAAGATTAATTTCAGCAGGGTGTAGTATAGTGTGCATCTGTTAAGAAGTATCCTTAAATGTAATACTTATGTGATATATGATGGTATTAATTTAACTATTTTTTTCTCTCACCCCAACCCTTATCTCTCTTTATTTTCTATTATATGTAATCAAAATGTCTCTGTCATCCATGTGTACCACATCACTAAATGCTAAATGCACAATGAGGTAGGCCAGACCCAGTGAATCAGCCTGCCCCTGACCACCGGCCACAGCACCAATGCCCAGCATGTCTGGGTGTCAACCTGGCAGCACTGCCTCTGCTGCCGAGCACTAGCTGTGCCATCAAGTAGTATTGCCCTGGAAGCTGATGCAGTGATACGCTCTGGGTGCAGTGGCAGAGGTGGTCATTTCATCACCTGCAGGGAGTTACCAGGGATGGTGCATAGGCTTGTGCACCACACCATTGGTGTATGCCTTTGTTGGATGGATAGGCTGCTCTCCCTCATGGTTCATAGATGGAGGAGACACCAAGCACTCCAGAAGCCAGTGGAGTAAGGGGTCAAAAAAGAAAATTGTCCCATACATAGCTCTCTATATTTTGCACAGTAGTGACAAAATCATTCTATGTTGCGCAACTCATAAACAAAGATACAGCATCTAAGTCCAAGAAAGTCATTATTCTACTGTATTCGGCATTCATCAAACCTATCGAGTACAATGCCCCCTTTAATATGTACCTAACCAGGCATATCCAACAATTGTAATGTCCATAGAGGTTCCTTAGTAAAATAATACAGGGAGTAAGTAAAATGCCCTATGCAGACTCTACCTCAAGGCCCTGTCCCTGCATTCTGCCTACTACAGGCTCTTGAGGAGATATCTATGCCTGGCATACAGGGCATTGTCAGACCCCAATCTGATGGACCTCATGCATATCCACAAAACAAATAGCATCAGAATTACTCATTCTAAAGATTTAAACCTTGCCTGTTATGTAAATAGGACCAGCTGGAGAGACAGGTGTGTATCCCAGAGACTACCCTGTCTGTGGAACAGGCTCCCCATCCATGTGAAGCAGAGTTCCTCCCTAACCCAATTCAAGTGCAACTTGGATAATTTGATAGAGAAGATGAAATTCATCCCTGGTTTGGCATCTGTCTCTCTAATGGATACAGGCAATATGTAAATGGTTCATCTCTCAGTCCCCTGCTTGTAAATGTTTCATCTTCCAAACTCCTGCTTACACTTATTGGATGTATGGCTAGGCTTAATAAAAGCCCTTGTGGTTGTTAGCCTAGTAAACACCTATGAATTTTTGCATTTTATCAAGGGTAAGAGAACTTCTCAGAGACTTGGGATGTACAGCTAGGCTTATAAAAGCCCTTGTGGTCATTATCCTAGTAAACACTTATGAACCTATGAACTTTTGCAACTTCCAGAAATTGTGCATATTGACTTTGCATATGTTAAGTGTTCACTATTTCTTATGCTACTTTTTATTGAAACTGTGTAACACATGACTTGGATTTTATGGTCTGATGCTAGTGATCTTTGTACAATTTGAGATAGTCCATCCAAAACTGCCAATAAAATGCATGTAATTTATTTCTTCATAAGGGGTGTACATAACCAGCAGTGTGGCTTAACTGCTGGTGTAGATGGGGCAGCTCTCTGTTAGCAAAAGTACCTTATGCTCTTATCTAGTCATTTTTAAACAGCTTTTAATCTGGCTTTGCTGGACTAATTGTATATGTGTGTATTGGTGTGGTGTCTCTGAATTGCATTGGAATACTTTGGATAATGTGTGCTTGTGTGAAACAAAAATATGTGACATTGGTCATTATTACTGTAATTAATCTTTTTGACACAGGCATCTGAAACGATGCAGACAACAATGTCACTATAAATATTGGGATTGAGGGATGTGTCTGCATAAAATGAATCACCCTGCTGAGCTGATAAAGTTAAAAAGTCATTAGTCTGTCTTTGCAGGACTAGTATGCATTTGTGTAAAAGAAATTAGAATACTTTATTGAGACCCTTTTTATCACAATCAATAATGTACACAGTCAATAATGTGTCTGCAACTGTCAAGTAGAGATATTGATGGTTTATAATGACAGCAGTCTGAATTCCTTTTTATGGCTGAAATGGGTACTTTTGTCATTATCAGTGCATACAGTTAGCTTCATAGCTTCATTGCTTAATGGAAAAAATGTTCAAAACTACAAATTTGACACACTAGCAAATGTTGCTATATTAAACAAGAAATATAACTTAAAAATAATCAGAAAGGTATAAAAACAAACGCATTTACGTTTAGTCCTAAAAATGTATGTGTGGGGTGGGCCATTGTTTGAAAACAGCCCAGGGCCCAAAATACTTAATCTGCCACCAGCCAGATGCATTTTCATTGAATATAAGTTTTGATGCACTTTCAATGAATGTGAGTTTCAATGGAAGAGGAGTTTACTGCTGTTCATGCTAAGTCTGTTTTCGATATGAGACTGTTTTGTTTAGCAGATGGCCATCAGTGTTTGTGCTATAAAATTTGAAATAAAGTTTTAAGTGAAATCCAAATCTATGAGATGACTGTATAAGTAAATAATAAAATAGTATGCAGATTGGCAGGTTTGAACATTGTTTAAGGTAATCAGGGCAAGAGAGACAAGTAATGGGGAAGCAGCGGACTGGTCCATTATCTCATTGGACCACTACCTGGCTTTCAGTGAAGATTGTTGCCAAGATAATCAGTAAAGGGGGTGGAATGGAATACAAGCAGAAGAAAGAAAGATCCTTTAGATTCTTTTTCTGGATGTTTAACAGAAGAAGCTGTAAAACAAAGACACACACATGCACACACCCGCACACAAACACATGAGGAAAAGATAGAAGGCTTTTGAAAATAGTAAAGAAAAACTTCTTTTAAATAGATGATATAGATATAAATATAGATCTTGTATTGTATGGCTACTATGAATAGTCAAAAGCAACAGCTGACAGAATAGATAAAGTAAATGTGTTTTGTGGATAGTATGGACTGATGTGGAAATGTTTTGTTTGCAAAAAACTAGGACAATACAGAGCTTTTCAGAAAAAAAAATAGTTTGTTCATGGAAAAAATGATGTGGAAGGCAAAGTAAAATGTTACTGCAGCTCTAGAAATACTGTGCAAAATATATATTTTTATTTTGTGGTATGCATTTAAACTGTAAATATGTATTTGTTTAATAAGTACCCTAAGATTTTTACATTCACCTCTTCTATGAGCAGCCAAGACAGATGTGACCACAGTTTATAGTCTCATCAAGAAGATTTTTTTTTTTGTTGGGGTGGCCCTAGTTTTAAAGATATGCCAAAGACCAACATCCATTGCTGGGTCTACTGGCTACTCCAGTTCATACCCAGTATATTATTAAATGTTTGCTAGGGCCTTTGGAGATCTTAAGGGCATCCTGGGGGGCGGCTGCTGCTGTCATTCAGTCTGCCAAGGGTTTTTATTATGACCTACAAAGGTACCCCCTCCCTCTCAGAGTCTGTAGTTATGCCTAAATGGTGCATAGGGTATGCAGTGTGGATGTTGTGGCATATCACCTTGCCTCCAGCAGCTTAGACACACCTCTCCTCCTCCTCCTCATATAACCATGCCTTCCATTATACAACATCCCTTGCCTCCACTGGGAGTCATCACAGAAATGCCAGTGTCACTCCCTCCCCTCCAGCATGGTAACACCCATCCTCATTTCTGATCTGAGCTGCTAATCAAAACCAGGTCATATGGCCCATACTCTGGGCTTTATCCATCTATGCCACCAGAATGGCTTAGTGGAGAGTAATGTGGCTATACTCCACTTATACTGAATTATAGTGTAACCACAGGAACATAAATCTAGGCATCTTTTAGGAATACAGATAGGGTTGCCACCTTTCATCAGGTAAAACCGGAGTAAAGCCACACCCTTCTCATCACCAGTAACCCTGCCCATCATACCTCCACTCCTGCCCAGATCCCGCCCATTTTGTGACAGCATGATGACATCACCTGGCAGGGAATGCCCTCTTTTTCCATTCCTGCCTCCTGCTTTCGGCTGATTTACTATACTTTTCTGTAAAAAAGCATAGTAAATCAGCCGATTTACAAACTCCGATAGTCTGTTTCCTTTTTTAAACAGACTACCAGAGTTTGTACAGTGTTTTCCGGATTACTGGAAATTCAGTTTGATCCTTTACGATCTTTCCAATATCAAAGATGAAAGTATTGCATTCTGAGACATTGACAGTGAACATCTGGTTAACTTATTCTAGGCCGAATCAAAAAGGAGCACTGAGCACTGAAGTAAGTTCTTATCACAAACAAAATTATATAACTAGAATAAAAAAAATATATATTGCTTCTAGGTGTCTGGCATTTGTGCCAACGTACCTTG